>NW_022987409.1:5299171-5562711 GCF_902827165.1 Trematomus bernacchii
TAGATATTTTCTTAGATATATGGATATTTGAATATCCCAAATTACAACAATGTGATGATATATTCAGATTTTAGCAGACGTGATCTTACCTAATCTAAGTTATTCACATATTTGCCTTTAAACACATTATTTTCAAAAAAGCTAATGAAGTATATATTTCAAATATATCTATGCAATATTCATAGTGGTATTTGATTGAAGATAATGTTATACTTTATGTTCATTCCACCCAGATCTAGCATAAACACCTGGTAGTGCTTATTATTCAGTTGGGTGCCCTTAAACCTTGCAAAAGAAAAGCACAGTGAGATGACAAAAGTAAAATAATGGCCTACATAAAGCAAAATATAATGCTAATATGGCATTTCTGTCTGTTTTAGTAATACAGCCTCTTCATCTCTCCACATAGATCTGATGTGTTTGCTAGGTTGCTAAACTCTCCGTTCACTGTGCACATGGTTTCAAAGACAAAAGCTGCATTCAATCATGCAGATACATACAAATATCCATCCATGTATACAGCTAAATTGAGGTTGCATAGTTCAGTTCAAAAAGCCTTGGACACGTTTAGAAAATATCTTCCAAATAAAATTATTTTCTCCTCTGCCCCACCAATAACTCAGTTTCCACTGCAATCATGACATAATTTCAGAGGTAAATACAAGTGTTTACCAAGGCCAGAGTTCCATTCCCTTTTTCCAAAACTCAAAATTGCTTTGAAATTCCACGGTGAACTCAGGACAACACTATTCTAAAACCAAGGGCTCGGCAGTTATGACAGTACTCTTCTCATTTCATCCGTAATCAGCAAATATCTACAGTGACTCAGTAAACAGCTTTGACACATTTAGTGAAGTAAGCCAGGTTTCTTCTCCGGAAAACTACAGTTTGCTCATTATGCACTGTTATTTTCTAGCAATAAAAACGGCATTCAGTCAGCCGCTGTTAAAAGGATGAAGGATATAAATATAATGGTCATACAAGAATTCAACTCAAATAAGAAAGGTGGACTTAAAAGATACCACCTGACAACTTTTCTCTTCCAACTGCACTATTATCAGAAACATGTTTAACTATCCCACCCTTTTGAAAGCAGACTGTCCTGAAAACTAATCAAGGCTGAATTAATTCAACTGTCTTTATGCAACCAACCCAATAGCCAAAATTGTATTATTTAGGCTATGTTACCATGAGGATACTGGGAAAGACAACAGAAACATTACATGTCTTTCTCTCTATTGGACTGCGGCCTAGCTTTTGAAAAAAATATTGGATGGACAACCCATATATTCAATGCTTTTTATGCTCTTTGGAGTGTGTTGGTAGAAAAATGAAATTCCTAACAGCACAAGCACAAACATTGAGGTCAAATTTTAAGAGACACATAGGCCAACACAAACAGTTATATTAGCACAGATGTACTTTTTGTTGTTGTGTGCATTAAGGGGGTATTAAAAAATGGCAGAGCAAACCGCTCATAGCTGCTTTTTTCGCCGTCATGTTTTCACCAGAAAGGACGAGAAATAAACAGATTTTTATTTTTCTAGGCAGAATTCAATTACCCCTGTCAGCCAGTAGTAATGAGTAACAGCCAGTGCATGCTCTCATTCAATTTCACTGTCCCTAAGGAATGATGTGTGTCTACTGCTTTTATTATTTTTTCATTCTTTTTTTGTGGTTTTGTATAAGGCTGCTGTGTTTGGTGATATTACAGCCTGCTTCTTTCGTTAGATAAACTGCATGACTTGAGAGTTAGGTCAAATGATTAATTCTGGGCAAAAGATTTCAACATAGAAAATGAAACCATTATTTGAAAGATTGACTAAGGTGAATACGTTCCATAAATCATGAGCTCATATCCGCCAGCTCGATTCGGTGTTATACATTAAAGCAAGAATGTATAGAGTGGTTGACCCAGTTCTCATGCTCAATGTATCTGTGTGTTTACAGAGAAATCTCTTATATAATGAATTATTCAAATTCAATTACCGCATATTAAATGGGAGCTGGGACTTATCAACAACTATCTTAGTAAAATGTTAACAAGGGCTCAGAGAGGTATAGCCTTAATCTTTTCACAGTCAATATTTCCTCTTTCACTGAACAACATTTATGACTATATGTCCAGTGAGCTTTTGACACTGTTTGTCTCTTTTGAGTAATTTGCCATATCACACAGTCCTGTTCTCACTTGGTAAGAGTGTGCCATGCTGTATCAATATGCCCTTTGCAATCAAACAAAAGAGTTCAGGTAGCTGATCCACGAGGCCGTCAGAGGGGGAAAGAGGATGGTATTTAAAAAGGTTCTGCTGAGCCGAGAGCCTATAGGTTTAAAGTGACTGCACTGGTATTTGGTGTCTTCCATTTTGAGATCAATGAATGGTGTGTTTCCTGCTCAGGCCCAAGTGAAAAATGTCATTAACTCCACTGCCCTCTATGCCGGACGACAGCCAGCTCAGAAATGTGTCCGGAAGATGGGGACATCTCTGTCTTTTGGGTTCTTGCTAGTTATCTTTGACCTCTATCTTCCTTAATCCTTCTCTTTCTAATTACCTCTACGTTTTCTCTCCTCCTTACCTCACATCCGTGCCCCCTGACTGATGGTTAGCAGATGATCATCTAGACAGGAAAGGTTGAGGTGACTCCCCAGATTAAGTCACACCTCATTAAGTGAGCTTCATAATGTCCCAGCTCACGTACTAGTGTATCCATACTTGGTTGCATTTAATGAGTTGCGGAGGAGTGACACAACACCATAAAAAGTAACTGGGGCCAATGTGTTTTGAGATGCAGAGCCATGTTTGCCATAGTTTTCATGTGGGAGGTGGGAGTTTCTTTAGGTGCCTTGGTGATGGCAGCATCTGTTCTGGAAACCGGATTAGGCTAAATCCAAAAGGAGGCCAGGCCTAACACTTGAGAATTTTCCCTCAGCATGAATATTGATGGCAATGGGTCACAAACAGAGTGAAAATAACTTGTAACCCCACTGAACCGCTGAAATATTGTTAACAACACGCACTGCCTCGCCATAATCCACAGCCAGAGAATCACTTGACTCCATCACCACTCATGCATTGCCACCAGTATATCCACAAGAAGAAGTGACAAAAATCATGTTTGTTTGTTTCTACAATGTTACTACAAGTCTTAGAAATGCTGCGAGTCCTCTGATACAAGAACATGTGTTTTACGAGAGAAAATGGGCACTGTGCTGCATTTAGGCAGCTGTGTTCTGCAGCAAACTGGTTGGTTCCTGGCACCAAATGTGCCATCAGCTTTACTCAAGCATCAAACTTCACTGCCCCCAAGACGACATTGACACAAAGACAGTATTGTAGCCAGACTTCTAGCTTCCAGCAAGAGGGCAGAAAAAGGCTGAAGAATGTGGGATAAATAGACTTAGGAGAGCCTAAATTGGAAATTTGATTCCTTCTGAGGTAAACTCTTGCACACTTTCCTTGACGACAGACCATTTATTTTTCCTCATATCCATTCATCTGCTAAATGACATGCTGACCTGCAGATTTAAAAACAGCTGTACATCCTAAGAGTTAGGGAGCCTTATTTGAAATATATTTTTAACTTAAAGTGGACCTATTATGCTATATTGGAAAAATATATTGTAGGGCCATATAAAACATGTCTGTGAAGTTAAAAATACCAAACAATTCACCCATTGTAGCCATGCCTCATACAGCTCATACCCCTCTTTTGCAGCCCTGTTAGAGAAACACGGATTTTGGGTTCTTAGCTTTAAAAAAAAAAAAGAGAGGAGGCGGAGCTAATGCCTGATTAGAATTCTACCAGAGATAAAGTTAAATTCGGTTGTGATAAAACGCCATCCTGTTTAAACCACGTCAAGGATTATTTCTGAAACAGTATGGAGCTCAAATGCTTTTTCTCTTGCGGGTTTATCACAAGGTGAGTTCCTTTTTTTATTTCCTGCTTTTTAAACACATGTGCTCTTCAGTACAGGTTAGCGCTGAGTGTTAGCGAGGCTTGCTAATGTAAACAAAGATGATATTACGCCCAAAACACGTCAGGCATTGTTTCTGATAGCAACTTTTTGTGGGTCCGCCGTCAATTTGACGTCATATCGGCAGCAAATCTGTATCTGCTCGTTGTACCCCCGTTTTTAAAAGATTTGGTTACGGAGGAAAAGAGAAAGGGTTTTATTTTCTGACGCTGCGTGAGTTCCCTGACGCACCGGGGACACATATTTATGTATAAAAGACATCAAAAAGTGCATTTTGCATGATAGGTCCCCTTTAAATAAAAAATAGTCAGTGTTCTATCGTCTTAAAACAGGATACATTTATTCTGGGGAACAAAATAAATATCCTGCCTCATTCTTTACACTGTAGTCATGCTCAAATCCCCAAATAATGGGCAAAAAAAAAGAATTAAAAAACTTTATTTGTTCACAATACATTGCTTGATTGCTTGTCATGAGTTGCTAATACCTGATGTAGCCTTTTGTGTAGCTTTGATGGACTCTCAACAGATATTTGATATACATATAATAAAAAATGTATTCTTGATATTAGAAAACAAAATATGGCTTTTCTGTGTAAGTCTTTCTGTGTAAGTTTTACCATATCAAACTTGTGCACAGTACCGTGTGTTTTATCAAATCTGAATGCAGACAGTTGTGCAGTGGGTGTTGGTGCACATGGAATTTGATCAGTTCATCCAATGCTGTGTTCAGTGGCGAGACTAAAGCAAGTGATTTACAACAAAGGTGTCATTTCTTTATGTTCATATAAACCTCAGAAAATGTGGTTTAAAGGTGAATAGACGTTGGCATGAAGTCGGTGTTTAATTAATGGAGAAAGCGACAGGAAAATTGGCATCTCCCTTTTTGTTACAAACTGATCTGAGAAACTGAAACTGCCCAGCATAACTGAACAGGGGTGAGGAAAGATTGCTCGATAATTAAACCTACTAAAAAGGCAAATGTAATAGACACTGTGGAAACCTATACAGTGTAAAAGGGGCGAAGAAAGAGAAAGGATACAACCGAGAGAGCAGGCCAGACAAGCAGGAGGAGGGAAGAAAGGCCAAGTATCAGACAGAGCATTCATTATCACCTGACTGACCTGCATATTGCGCTGTGTGAGAGTAATGGAAAAGGACACACTCATCGGCCAAAGCCCAGCAAGAGGGGCGCTTTTCATTCCCCCTCTCTTTCCTCTCTCTTAAGCAATCTGTCAGTTTCTTACTCTGTTCAATTTATACTCTCGAACAATGTACTGCGGGAATCCATTGTTTTTGAAAATGCCTCGTGTTATGAATAGTAATAACCTATGTATTGCAGTTCCTCTGAACCTGGTTATTTAACAGCTAATTGTCTATTTCATTAGTACTATTCTCAGTTTCTTTTTATTATGCACTTATCGTGTTAGTAACATGCTGTGGCATTGAAAAGACAAAATCAATCAGAGTAACGTCCTCATTGGAGATAATAATAAGAATAAGAGTCTACACAGCATGCTTCACACAAACTAACAATGCTTACATGCTGATGCTAGGCAGGTTAAATGTTTCCTATGTTGACAATTATATGAATATGTTACCATGCTAACAATAGCTAAGTAAATCAAAAAGGAAAAACCTGATGGGAATGCCATCAGTTGTGCACATATTGTAGTGTTGTGGTGGTAAACCAAAGTTTTGAACAAATATTCAAAATGTGTAACTAGTACATCATTTGTGTAGATGGTGATAGCGGGGAATTATTATAAGTTATTACAATTCAAATGAATGTCAGAGCCAATATGATAGTGTCAAGAGTAAAAGGCAGAAAATCACCAAATTTAGTAAGATTTATCCTCTCCTGGGGCCTCATTTATAAAGGGATATACGCTCAAAAAATGGCGTACGCCAGTTTCTACGCAATGTTTGCGATTTATAAAATACTAACTTGACGGGAAAATGTGCTGTCCTCCACGCAAACTCTAACCCATGCGTACGCACTAAGCACACAAACGGGAGAGACGAGAAACTGCGACACCGTTGGCAGAAGGAAGAATGGAGAGAAATATGTGGAAATAATACCATAAATAAAATGTTACCTCTCATTTATCAAATATGAAGAATTCATTTTCAAACATTGATTAAAGCCAATCTTAAAATGATTAAACAAACGCCTGTTTGAGACTCCTCAGTGCACACAAAAACATAACTTGGAGAAATAAATAAATACGGATATGTTATTTAAAACCACCTCGAATATGTTGTGTTAATGTTATGAAATGTTTTCTCATAAATGATGCGGTAAGCAGGAGGACAGAATTACGTCTAAACTGACGCCGTTTTGCATTTCTATAGGTTGTAGATACGAGCATGGTTTTATATACTATCACGTTTAATTGTGTTTTATGCCGTTTGCCAAGACTTGATAAGTCGCTCGTAAAACACAGGAGGTATGGAAACTAAGAACACCATATGTGGTAAACAGCTAATATAACACAACACATTAGTTGTATTTCCTTTAACTGGTGGATTATGGATATATAGTTGCTGATCGACAGCTGGAACACAAACCACCAAATACAACAAAATAATTCAGATCCAGTCGTCATGACTCCACTCCGGAGGGATTCCCCAATCATTTCTTACAGTTTCTCATCAAGGGGGTGTCTCCTGTCCCCGGGACAAACACACTGCATGAGGAAGGTTATGTGTATTTTTTTTGTCATTAACTTTTTTCGGACCACTTATTTATTTATTTTGGTGACGATCCGACCTCCATGCTGCTACTCTGGTTCAAACTGCATCCACCAAACAATATGATTTATCTCGACCTCCCCAAAATAACCAAAATCTGACACGGTGTGAGATGTCTTTTTTAGCTGTTCTATCGTCATTTCCTGCGATCTTCTTCATGCAGTCAGTCAAAATGAATGAATGAATGGGCGTTTCTTTGACTATTTATAGGCAAATATGGGCGTTACGAGTCGATTGTGATTTATAAAGGGAAACAGGCGTAGGGAGTGCCGTACGCACTTCCCTCGCCGGTACGCAATGTTTTGTGAATCGGAAAATGGCGGAAAATTGATGTACCTATTTTTGTGCTTTGTACTACGTAAGCAACCTTCCTACGTCAATCCTACGCAAGGCGTTATAAATGAGGCCCCTGAGCATTACTTGAGATATTAAAATCTGTACTAAAGTGATAATCGATTACAGCCAGCAAATTACCCAGTGCCTTCAGAATTTAATGGCAGAACACTAAGGCATCTATTTGGAGAAATTGGTGGCCAACAATTACTCAGAACATGTGTTTTCTAACACTTTCAAAAAGGTGCTAACAAGAAATGCTGATCCAGAATCCAGTTACCTGTACTGTCTTCTCAGGTGTGGCTTCCCTCATGTTGGTGTTTTGTAAACAACTGTTTGCAAGTTCACAAATGATGCTTGGGCTACCAACTTACATAAGTAGCCCTGCTTTTATTCGGATACAAAGCATGGTTCTATTCGAGCAAAAAGGTTCACCAATAAAATGAGCCTTTATGGGATTTCTGTGATAGTGTGTCCTGTGAGAATAATATGTGATAGCTTGAATAAGATAACCATTTTGAATCAAAAGCCTTGACACTAATAACTGAGTGGATACAGCAGATTTTGATCTCTGCACAAAAAGAAACCAAAGTGAACACGGCAAAAGATAAACATGAATCAAGAAACATAATTACATGTCACTTCAGGAAAGAGAGAGGCAGGTTCAGAGTTAAAGGCAAGTAAAAAGACAAAATATATTTCGAGATGGATACAAAATAAGACCTTTAGAAGGTGCACTCAGGCCTCTTACCAGTGACTCGGCTTGATCTGTACTCTTTGTACATGACAGAGATGCAGCAGCGACGTGTGTGATCTCAACTTTGCTGGTTCTGTAGCAGATCTGTGTTGGAAAACAAAACCCAGGGTAACAAATGTATGTTCAGTTGCTGTTTGTTCTGTTACATAAAAAGGCCATAGAGTTTCTTAAACAACAACTGTGCAATCCGCTTTTCTCTTTATGTAGTGGTCTGTGGACGTGAGCGGTTAAGAAGGCCTAAAAATAAAAGGGCTTTGTCATGAATAGAGAGCAAAGACAAATAGAGGAGAATGTAATTCATTCGCTTCTCCAAGAGGCACAACCTCCCTGCTTTGTGGAGCAGAAGCTCATCCGAGCCAAAAAGGGCTCTGAGGCGCGGGAGGGTCCCATTGACTGCGCTATTAACACTCAAACTGGGAGAAAAATACAAAACGCTGCCAGAAGGATGCACAGAGAACTCTGTAATGCATTTCATTCCACAGAGAAGAGCCCTAAGGGTGCAGCGATGACCAGAGTAATTGGCTTTCTCCAGCTATGATAATCTGCATCAGTCATGCTAAGCCAACACACTCTCAGGCCAGGGAGAAGGTCACAGTGATCCCCAAACCTCACGATGGCCACTCAATTCCTTTGAAGACATTGACAGGCAAAACCTTTATTCTCACCTTTCTGGATTTTTACTTTAGTTCAAGGGCTTCCAGACCTTTTTAGTATTACATTACATTACATTACATGTTACTTGTTAGACGCTTTTATCCAAAGCGACTTACATACTCCATACTGTGGAAAATCACCACAGGAGCAATTTGGGGTGAAGTGTCTTGCCCAGGTACACAACGACATGCTGACTGCAGTGGGGTTTGAACCTGTGACCCCCTGATCCGAACACCAACGCACAACCCACTGCGCCACACGCCGCCTAGTAGAACAAATAATGTAATTTACTTCAACTAAAAACTGACAATTGTATATTTGGCGTTTTGGACCTCTGTTTGGAAAAAACTAGCAACTGAAACACATTAGGGCTCTTGGGTTTGGTAAGGGGCATTTTTACCATTTTCTGAAATGACATGGACTTGGATAATTAAAACAAAACAGACCAATACTATTTATATTCCATAAATCGCAGGGTAGAATTTATGAAGAATACATGTCACATACAGTAGAACCCATCGACCACCATCTCATGTCAGCTTTAGTGCTCAGTTCTGTTATTCTCTTTCTTACACATCAGGCGGTGATAAGATTTTTATCACTTATCAGGAGCTGCCGTGTAGATATATTTATGCTGACACATACTGGAAAGGACTAGATAAAAAGATCTTGGCGCACACAATAACATCTTGATGGCATCATTGCAAGCCGCTAGGCCTGAACGTCTCTGCAACCTGCTCATTTTAAACACACACAATAGATAAGCAGCTCACAGCCTACAGTAAGGCATCGCTATCATCTATTAAAATAATTTCTGAATTGAGGAAAAAGTACAATGCATATGAAGACAATTACTTAGAGACAGGGCTGTTCGTACATGTTCTTGTTGCTATACTGCAGCATCGTGGCATTATAGTCAAATTGAAATTGGATGTTAGACAGTGAAGGTCAGGCTTGTATTCGTATGTAACATTATCAAATCTATTACTAAGCCGTCCTTATTAACAGTGTAGACCTCCATTGACCTCCTAATATGACCCAGTAGAAATACTGTAATAGGATTAACCCTGGGGACACAGGATATAGCGAGGAAATGTTTATGTGTTAATGCCTCGTTGTTTTTCCATGTGGTCTGAATATAGAGTGTTGTTGAATATCCATATACATTTGAATATTTTCAAGACAGGATGATACAAGATAAGATTTGAAAAATAATAAAAGAAAGAAAAAAGCGCCAGTAAATCCAAGAGTAGAACATCCTTTTAACACACCGTGGTCAACATCCTTTTAACACACCGTGGTCAACATCCTTTTAACACATAGTGGTCTGCCGTCCCTGCTTTCCACATAATGGTTTGTTAGGGGAAAAATCCAGGGGAACAGGCTCTGGCAGGGATGGGTATTGTCTTTTAATTTCCTTTGGGCTATTTGCAAGCGCCTCCTCTCACCACTATCACTTAAGCTCGGTAGATGGGTACCAATGATGTTCTGGGCGGCTTTAAGCCTCCGCCGCAGAGCCCTTCTGTCCTTGGCTGTGAACATCCTATGCCTGTTTTTAATGTTTCCAGTCAGGAGGCTTTTTATTGCTCCTCCGTAAAAGTCAGCAAGATCTTGGCTGGGGATTTAGCTTTTGTAAATTCTCTTAAGGAATATAGCAGTTTTCAAACTATTTTTCACCAGGAATGAAATGTTGTTTGTGTTGCTGATTACCCTAAAGCTCCATTGATATACTGTGTATAGGGGTGTGGGTTTTCAACTTATTTTTGTTCCATAAAGCGTGTCTTATTTTATCTGTGAATGCAACTTAGCAGATAAGTAAAACCCAAAGGAATGGAGTACTGTGACAGCTAAGCAAGACAATGTGTTGAGTTATGGCAGCCAGATTAATGCAAAAAACCCAAAACAGACCTAGTATATTGTTACTGTGTTGCCTACAATATCGTAGTAGTGCACTTTTAAAAAGGAGAGTAGAATAATGCTGCAAGTATGCCTGCCCTTGTCCTGTCCAGCTTCTTGCTTTTGGACCTGGTTTTATACTTAGAGACAGTGAAATTGCTGAAAATGGGAGCAGACCATTCACCACAGTAATGGCAACCACAGAAAAAAAATCAAGGGCAACGAGAAAAAAAGAACACTCCCGCTGTGAGAAGAGAAAAATAGGCTACTTATTCACTATCAGAATTGCATTAGCCTAAACTTCAGAAGAATAATGACAGTTATTTTAATTTGGGGGAATAAGATGATGGGGTTGGTGCAAAGAAAAATAGTTTTTAAGTCCTTTGTCGGCACAACAACAAATGGCATTCATCATTCTAAAAAGGCACCCACAATTCCTATCATATCTGTTATTACCAACATTTTTCATCTCCACACACTTAGCTCTGAAGTACTTTTCCGTAGTTAGGGAAAAGCCTGAGATGCTAACTTGAGGAAATGTGTACACTAATGATTATGAATGACACCGGGAAGAGAGAAGTTTCACACTGGTCTTCGAAATCCATCTCTGAAAGTGTGATTCAGATCCAGCAGGCTTCTCAATATGCAAGCTGAACAGAGTTTTCTGCAGACACACTGGCTGAAACAATGGGAGTTATTCAAATGAAACAATAGCTTTTCTTTGAAGCAGAAATGCAACTTGAATTGTTTGTCAAAACAAGGCAGAAGATATTAGGACTCAGCTAGGTAGCCAGTCAAATGATGTACTAGTTATCGATTGTTGAGTCACATTTCTTAGAGAGAAAAAAACACAATGCAAAGTATGTGTCATAGTTATTGATGACTGTTCGTATTTAACTGGTAAATCAATACACCAACAATGTCAATGCTTTACATTTCCATTAGAAGTTTCCTATGCATGCCTTCCTACAGATATTCATCATTCAGAAAATGTTCCATGTGTTTAGCCTTGTGTAAGTATGTGTTTACTCTCACATGTCTTTTCACACACAGTTCAGTACATTAGTCATCTTGACGAATGCTCAAGGCCAGACAGCTGTGTCTAGCAGGGATTAGAGGATCCCTTCAGTGAAGAGAGGATTATCAGAGTCAACCGGCCCCTATAGTGATGGAGAAGGGAGATACCCCATAATAGTCCCGCTAGGTCTATTCATCTTTTGTCTCTACAGCGGGGAAACAGCAGCCTGGGAAGCCACAAACCAAATCGCCCTCTGCAACAATTCTCAGCGTTGGATTAATCATACAAAGTTCACAAGAAGCGATCGGTACTTCACAAGCAGCTCTCATGTACCTTTTTCTTTCCTGTAGCTGTCCCTCAGCCTGCACGCTTATCTCCGTGATAAAGTACCTCATCTCCCACACAGGGGCAACAAAAGAAGGGCTCTGGGTGTTTTACATTTGTCTGGAAATCATACACATATGTTCACAATATCAAGTAGGGAAAAGGCACAACCCAACATATACTACAACCATTTTGTTTACACACATACAAACAGAGGGCATCCATTTGTTCTGTGAATTAAGCCGCAATGAGACAAAATAACTCCACAGTGGACAGTTACAAGAAGGATCTAAATCAAATCTTTTAAGGCTTATAATGTGGAAACACAAAGCCAGAGAACTGTTTCCACACCATAGACTGTATAAGACATATTTTTGTTTTAAAGTAAGAACAAATTATTGGATTTTGATTAAAAAATATAAACATTGTTTTCGGATTTGTTATAGATCAGGTGCACTATATGAATGGCAATGTCTTATAAGACTTTTTTAAATGATTTTTTCTACTTTAAATAATTCGTACCACTAAATATATCCAATCCAAATTCAGTATATTCTTTCTTATCGGCAGCCTTGTTCATTCCCATTTGTATCAACACCAGTCAAGGTAAATATATTATATCTATAATTAATCAAGCTTCACATATTATGTTAAGGTTTTGGTCAGAAACTTATTAGAAAAAACGTAATAATTCATATTTAGTTATGTAATGGCCAGATGAGCAAGTGTCCTCATGAATTCTTACGGTTTATGTACTTCCAGGTTATTGCCTTGAAAATACAAAAGGAAACATATTGTTACGTAAACACAGATGAGATGGGGAGGGCATGGAGTTCAAAGCGAACAAACCCTTACTATTGTTGATCTCGGTGATAACCACTATTGTAACATGCAATATTTAAAAAGATGTTTTTCCCGTCAATCATCAACAATACATTATGCTTTTATTCAGTTGGTTGGATGCTAAATGAGTAACGACAAGGAAAACCTTTGCCGTTATCACGATGTCGCATGTGGGAAATAAATCGCTTCACTGGACAGACGCACTGTCATGTTTGTGGTGATGTGTTTTTATCTGTCATGCCTACAATCAAAGTCTTTAAATAATAAGTCTTATCCTTACTGCGTGCAATAAAAATGATATATTGAATATACAGCGAAATATCTTCCCACGCCATTAAAAACATGCAATCATGTGGTACGGTGCCATTCTGTTAATGAGCCCCAGCTGACATGCTGAAGAGATGACAGTCTGTCAAGCCTTCCTACACAAAGGGAGACATGTTGGAGAGATGGCAGCACTACTGAGCGGCAATATGTGAGGCCAAGGTATACAAAAACAGCTATAAATTACAAAAAACACAGAAACACTAAAGCAGTTGTCTGTGCCCTGTGGATACATTTCTTGAAGATATGGCTGTAGATCTTTTTGTCATACATGTAAATGTTCAAATCATTTCATTTAGATGGTGAACTGATCCAGAAACAGTATATATAAACAATTTAAAAAGCAGTGAGTCATAGAAATGGTGAAACAGAAGAAGTATGCGTTCGATAAATCCTCCATATAGTACCAACTGAAGAGCTGCTTGTTTACTTGTGTTTACTTTACATTATGTGTTTAGCTTTGCAACATAATACACAATATGAAATAGACATGAAACAAAAGGGCATAAAAGGGCAGAGCGCAAAACAGACATTTCCAAGAAACTGGTTCATCCTCAATCATTCAGACGTGGCTCAGGCTCAAAACTGTTGTTGACTAGAAAAACAATTTCCACACTGTTAACAGACATAGCCAGAGGAGCAACACAACACTATTCTCTATCACCCCAAGCAAGGAAACAGGAAAACAACTGTGAGCAAAGCAATAAAATGTGTGCATCCTCAAATAACAAATGAAATTGCATCTGAGCTCTATGGAAACATTTACACAACATCGACAGCTTTGGTGTAATGGTAGTTCTAGGAGTTACACAATGCAAAGGGAACACTCTTCTTCACTGTGGTATACAAGCTGGAGAAGCCATTCTGAAGCCTTTGTTGAACAAGAGGCCGTCCCTGAGTCCTCGTTACTCTGAAGTATTTTTCATTTAGGCTTGCAACTAAAAACAGATTATAATAGTGCTGCTATGGACAATTATTTTCATCACCTATTAATCATGTGGTCCATAAAACAAAAGTAGGTGTCTAATTTACGATTTTAAAGTCCAAAACTCAATGATTTACTACGAGGTAAGACAAGGAAAAGCCCAAAAATCATCAAATGTTTGTCATTTTTAATCAAAAGAATTGTACCGATTAATCATCTATAAAATGTGTTGATTATTACTTTACCATCTATTGACTTATTGATGAATAAACAATTATCTGCAGCTCTAAATACTATATTATTTCCCAACACCAACACTCAACCAACAGTTCACTGATAGTGGTGTTGTCTGAGAGATCCTCTGGAGTCTCTTAGGAAGGGCCCCGTGAAGAAACCCGTTCTAAAATGTAACAAAATACAGGCAATAAAGAAACTAATGACCCTAGCTCTGTTAAATGGCAGCCGTTGCGCTGGTTATGGGAAGCAGCAACCTCTCCGACTGAACTGTGCCACTGAAGGCCGTCTTGGGAGAGGCTTTCGCTCCGTAATTTACGAGTGGGCCGGGAGCCAGTGTGTGTTGTTTAACAGCCGTAGACACGTGCTGTCTCTGCATTCATGGCCAATGAGGAGGTGGGGGAAATAAATTCTCCCTCCAGCTCACAGACACGATGAACTCCAGCCCAGGTTATCATTTGCTGGTGCCAAAAACAACTTCCCTCAAAATTAAACAGGATCAGCTGGAAAGGGACAGACAGGTTTATAGGGAATGGCTGTGGTATTACCGTGTGGATTTCTTTCCCTCTGAGAAAATAAAAGTGCGTGCCATTAGTTCATTATGTCAATTAGGTAAAGTATGACGGCAATAAAATCTTGTTTTTAAGGTCTCTTTAATTAGCTTTCTAGGTCTTTTTATTATCCTCCATTCAGTAGAACTCAAGGTTTTGATATGTTATCCTTAAATGCGTGGCCTTTAATGGAGGCAATATCCTTGAAAGTTTGACAAAAGTGCACAATAGCCTTTATTAAAAAACATCGCACATTCTCAGTTTGGGGGAATGTGTAGCAGGGTATTACTTGAATAGAGCAGAGGTGTAGAGGAGACCAACCCTTGGTAAATAAAGGTTTTAAAAAGCAGTCTTGCATGTGAAGGGGTAGATGGGGCTCAGCTCTCCCTGTCACAAGTACTTAAATCAAGGAAGCAAGGTAGGAGGGCAGACTAAAGTGTGTGTATAGAGGGGAAAGGATGAGACAGGGAGGCCAATACTTCTACAAAACGTAGACACCCTTGTCTTTGACTCTGGTGTGTTGGTTAGAACTACAGAACAGCAACATTATTATTAACTTTTGTTAAAGGGGCCCTATTACTGTATGCTTTCTGCGGTTTTCCCTTTCATTTAGTGTGTTATATAGGTTTTTGGTCATGTAAATGGTCTGCAAATGCCCGCCCTTCCTCAAACGTAGAACAACATGTGGACGATTTTGCCAAAACAATCAATTGGTAGCTCATCTGATATTTTACATAGTCAGAATACAGCCAACCCTTTCCCAGTTGTGATAGAAAACTAAGTTGCAATACTATTTTAGAAATTGGAAACACTTTCTAAACTCCCAAAAAGCTGGTACTCTTTGTAGTGAGGATGGCCCCTGACTAAAATGGTTTTGGGCAAACAAAACACTCCTTGACCTGAGGAGGGTGTTGCCTTGTATTACAACTAGTAGTATGTGTGGGGTGCTGTGAATCAACGGCCAGAGGCAGCAGAATTCATTCTACGCTCTGAAAAACAAACAAAGCGTAGTAGGTTTTACTGATCCTGTTAGTCACATTTTGCTTCATTAACATTTAAGTAAGCTAAAATAGGTATAATCGCTTGTGTACTAAATGACTTGTCATGCAATTAAAGCCGAGTGTGCAGCTGTGTCACTTTAAGAGCTTCTGTTTCTGCCTGTGCCAACACATGGACTGCATGTGCACTTCTCATGGTCTGCATAACAAATAAAGAGAGAAGTGCAGAGATTAAAGAAGTCCTCCAGTGATTGGTGTGTATGCATTTTATGATGCAAGTTTAAAAGAATACAGATTCAGCTCTCATTCATAGAAAATATCAATCAATCAATCAATGTTTATTTATATAGCCCAATATCACAAATGTTACATTTGTCTCAGTGGACTTCACAGTTTGTACAGAATATCAGTATGACAATACGACACCCTCTGTCCTTAGACCCTCACATCGTACAAGGGAAAACTTCCAGAGAAAAACCCCACAGTTTAAAGGGGAACGTGGCAGAAACCTCAGGGAGAGCAACAGAGGAGGGATCCCAGGACGGACGGACGTGCAATAGATGCCGTGTGTAAATCGAAGAGATAATACATTTTACAGCATAGGTAGACCAAATGTTTGGAAATGCATGTGTCTATAATAAGAAGATGAATCCACGAGGATGTCAACAATCCTGTGGGAGCCATCAGGGAAGCAGTATGATGAGAGTCAGGCAGGACCACAGTGATAGGTTCAGCCATGACTCGAAGTCCAGGACTCAAATCCAGAACTCAGGATAGAGGCTCCAGGACACAGGATCCAGGACTCAGGACTAAGGATCCAGGACACATGATTCAGGATCCAGGACACAGGACCGCAGCAACAGGATCAGCCACGACTCAGGATTCCGGCGTAGATAGACACCAAAAAGAAATTTGGGGGAAGCTGGGTTATTCGGAACATGAGAGTACACAGGTACAGACAGAGAGAAGGAAGAAGTAAGGTGTCCCCCGACAGTCTAAGCCTATAGCAGCAAAACTAACGTGTCTACGTACATGGACTCCCTTAAGATAGGTTGAAGGAAAGGGGTAGCAAGTAAGAAGTAAGGAACAGAGGTGGAGAGGCACAACGTGTCTACGTACATGCACTCCCTTAGGATAGGTTGAGGGAAAGGGGTAGCAAGTAAGAAGTAAGGAACAGAGGTGGAGAGGCACAACGTGTCTACGTACATGCACTCCCTTAGGATAGGTTGAGGGAAAGGGGTAGCAAGTAAGAAGTAAGGAACAGAGGTGGAGAGGCACAACGTGTCTACGTACATGCACTCCCTTAGAATAGATTGAGGGAAAGGGTAAGAAGTAAGCAAGTAAGAAGTAAGGAACACGGCCAAAACTGAAGTTATTGTACTCGGCCCAAAGAATCTACGAAACAAACTATCTAAAAATATATTAACTATGGATGGCATTCATTTGGCCTCCAGTGAGACCGTAAGGAATCTTGATGTTACAGAAAAATAAATAAATACATGTTCAAATAAGTATAGAAACCAAGTCGAATTTGTCAAATGTATTGAACTGGTGATCACAGTTTGACAGCTATAGGCCTACAGCTTTCATGCTTAAAACATAACTTGGTTTTAAATTAAAGAGGGATCATACACGAACAACATAACCGGTTAGGGTAACGTAACCCTATTACAACAGAGATCAACAACCTATAACAGGGCCTATGCACAGAATGCAGCTATTCAATACTCATTCTTGTTTAAGAATATGAGCATGTCTACATGCTCAGGGGAGAGGCGGGTGTGGAGGCGATTCACAATCAGGCCAGCTGTAGAGAAGACCCTCTCAGCTGGAATTTGGGCATAAGATGAGGTTTGAGTCTGCGTGATCTGCGTGTAGGGAGGGGCAGCAGCCATATCATTAGCTAGAACTAGCTAGATCTGATGGATTTGGACATAAACGCGAGTGAAGTATAACCGGACGCGAGAGAGAGAGATCAGCACCTGCAGCTCTGCCCGCTGTGAGGGACCGGTGAGCGGAGCAAAACACACCTTTAGACCTAACACATTTAGCTATGGCACTGTCGTATACATTGAATTATTCCATTTGATAATATTTAATCAACTTAGGCAACCCTCCCAAAATAAAATATTCATAACTCATATTCGAATACCTGAATAATTTCGAATATTCGAATATTTGATTAATTGTTCCCATCCCTACTACGTACATGCACTCCCTTAGGATAGGGTGAGGGAAAAGAGTAGGAACTAAGATGTATGCGCCACATCTATACCATGAGCGCATTGCTCCTAAAACGTTTTTTTGGCACTGACACCAAACAACAGTTGTGCGTCGACTCAGCAGGGATCAAGGCACGTATATGCCTCTCCCTGCTTCCACCGTCTACACACACACACAACCAAATTACATACCATCAGTAAGGAAAAAGAGTAAGAACTGAGATGTATAGGTGAAGAGGCACAACGCGTCTACGTCATTGCAATCTTATTAGATTATTTTATCAAATATAAGCTTTATCAAAAAGGAAGGTCTTAAGCGTACTCTTAAAAACGGATAGGCTGTCTGCCGCCCGAACACAAACTGGAAGCTGATTCCACAAAAGTGGGGCTTGATAAGAAAAGGCTCTGGCTCCCATTGTACTTTTAGAGACTCTAGGAACAACCAACAACCGTGCATTCTTGGAACGCAATGCTCTAGTAGGACAGTAGGGTATAATGAGTTCTTTAAGGTAAGATGGCGCCTGCCCATTAAGGGCTTTGTAGGCGAGAAGAATAATTTTAAATTCTATCCTGTGTTCTATAGGGAGCCATGTGTAACGGCGCGTCCACACAGCGGCGTGCGTTGAAGCTTGCCGGCGGGCGTGTCTGAAACTCGACCAACAACCAATCACATGAATCTCCCGCCCCTGACACACAAGCAGCGGTTTGATTGGCTAGAGCTTGTACTGGCATATGATTCGATTGGCTGACGCTTCTGCCGAGGCTTCAAAAGTTGAACATTGCTCAACTTTTGCAGCGAGCCACGCCAGCAAAGCTCCGCTTCGCTTCCCACAATGCAGTTCGGCGAAAAGTGACGTCACCCCATTCAAAGTGAATGGTGAAGCTTTCAACACACGCCGCTGTGTGGACGGGCCGTAAGGCAGCCAGAACAGGAGTAATGTGGTCCCTTTTCCGAACTCTGGTTAGTACACGTGCTGCAGCATTTTGAATCAGCTGAAGCGACTTAACTGACTTTTTGGTACACCCTGATAATAAAGAGTTACAATAATCCAGCCTTGAAGTAACAAATGCATGGATTAGTTTCTCTGCATCGTTTTGAGGCAAGATATGCCTGATTTTTGCAATGTTACGTAGATGAAAGAAGGTGGTCCTTGAGATTGATTTTATGTGGGCGTTAAAAGATAAATCCTGATCAAATATAACTTACAGTCTCACTGGAGGCCAAATGAATGCCATCCATAGTTAATATATCTTTAGATAGTTTGTTTCGTAGATTCTTTGGGCCGAGTACAATAACTTCAGATGTGTTTAACATAAAAAAATGTAAGGTCCTCCACGTTTTTAAGTCCTTGAGGCAGTCTTGAATTTTATTTAGATGATTGGTTTCATCAGGCTTGATGGATAAATATAGTTGAGTATCATCCGCATAACAATGGACATTTACAGAATGATTCCTTATAATATTGCCTAAATTGGTCCAAGCACTGGTACTCCATGGCTCACTTTGGTTTGCATGGAAGATTCATCGTTGACACACACAAAATATGAAGTAATGCTATCTGTTCGCCCAGTAACAGTTATAAGGAGGCTTCCTCATTCAGCCGGTCAATTGTGTTACAGGCTTTGATTGAAAAACAGATGAGTCTGTTCTGCTCCTCATTGAAGGTTCCTCTTTCAACAGCTAATTACCTTGTCTCAACACCGGAGACGCCTCCGATAAGAGGTATGCGCTGCTTCGAAGTAAATAGAGACTGTGCAGCACACTAGCACAATTATATCTAGACATATAGTTAGGTTTCAGGAGAGAGGATAAAGTGCGCGGCTTTTTAAAGAAGGCTTCATGTAATTAAATTAATTTCAGTGTGGCTGCAGTCAACAATAATTAACATTATCTGCTCTATAAAATGGCACAATAAAATATCGACCACTGCTCAAAGACTTAACGCATTCAATGTAAAATAGAAAAACCGAGAACAGCAGCAAAGATTTTCAAATGTAAATATTTTTAAATTACATGACATGTAAATTGCATCCCAGCAGACATAAATACTAAAACAATTGTATTAAAAGAAGTCTACGACAAAGATATTAACCCTAATTTTACATTTTAAACCATTGCTTGAAGAACAGGAATAACATTTGCATCACATATGAATAGCTTCCAAGTCTTAAGAAATAAAAAGGGTCAAGTAATTCCGGCAGGCTCCAGATAATTTTGCATCTTTTGAATCTTTCATGCTTAGCCCTCAGTACTTCTGCTTACATACGGATATTTTACATGATGACAATGCAGTTTGAAACCTCATTTCTGATGAGATTAATCACAATGAGAATAAATGATAACAACACAACCACAGAACAACATTGTGAGAGGAGTCGTTCAAAAGCTGCTACCATGACAATGAAAGTGGAGTCTTCTTCTCCACCATTTGCTCTGCTTTAGTCCTCTTCACCAAATCTAGCCATCTACCTTGAAGCTAAGTATGAATAATTAAACACGGGACACTGTGAATACCAATTCCCACATATTGCCCAGCACCATCCCCACGGCTGATTAAGCTACCTAAGGTAATTCACTTCGTTGGTGGCAATGTGCCTGCATCCTAACCAGAGAGATCAAAGTGCTGACACTGAGGTTAGCTGGGAGCCTCGTTGACTGACAAGCGATCCTTAACACAGACCGACACAACGGGCGAGGTCATCTGCCCTCCTGTCCAAATAATGACAAGATGGAGGGAATTACATACGGATGAGGTTGCAAGTTTTAATTATGGTTAAACTTGTTTCAGCAGAAATTTCCTCATTTAGTTTTGCCATAATTTAATGAATGTCATATTCAAAGCTGAGGTTCACAAGTCCTTCCTCACTGGGCATGGATTCAAGCTATCAAAACGAGCTATTCATCATTAAACTTCACACAAATTCAGAAGATTTGGTGTCAAATTTGGACTAAAATACGGAAAGTTTTTTTAAAAAAGGATGACAATCGAAGCAGGAAAAAAACAGGGATACTACCTTTTTTTATTCCACTTATTTCTTCTTCCTTGTCAAAATGTTGCACCAGCAAAAAATGGCTCTTGGACTTTTCAATGATAGATGCAGGTAGGTTATGCTAATAGCAACAAATGGATGTAAAATTAGGGGTTGATTGAAACCGGTGACTGAAGCTGTCTAACTGAATGAAATAGACTAAACAAGCATCACAGCTCTGGGTCTGGCCGCCCATTCGCAATGCTGTTGTTCAAAATGCCTAAAGCGATGCCGGATCAAACCCTTATTGGCTGATACTGTGTACTTTGTAAAAACAATTAGTGTCATCTATATAAATCAAGTAAATAATGAGAAGCTACATTGCCCTGCAACCTGTTTCCTCCCTTACTAAGCATACTGACACTCACACAAGACTGCTCATCTCTGTCTGGCCCAATTGACTGATGGATTTCCAAACTCTGCATCAGCCAAAGCTATTAAGTTGTGTGCTGGAGCGAAATGACTTTACTGTTCCCCGAGTCCAACATCAGGCTCAGCCATTCCTGCCCGTTATTGTCTAGGGCCACTGTGACAAAGTTCATTTCTTGCCAAACAAGCACAAACACTTATCGAGCACACACAAATAATAATAACAACCAAAAACAGAATCATCTATATGACTATTTTCTCAGTTGGCTTTTAGAAAGGATTTTGGTTTTATGAGGTGACCCATGCCAAATGACTTTCCTTCTCGGTATCACAGTGAATGCCTCTCTCTTTTCTCGCTTGGACATTGGCAACGTTTTAGACCAATATTATGTTCAATGCAACTCTGCAGTTCAATAACTAAAATGGTTTACCACAGTAACTACCTCAGTGTAAGGACTGATGACATGGTGAGGGACTGGATGGCCCTAGCATCTCCTGACACTGCCATGGATGAAAAAATGTGTTTTGAGTCAAGAGTTCTGGCTGTGGCTTTCTCTCTAAAGGATTTGTGAATTTCCAGTGCACGTTCAATGCAGCAAAATGACAGTGGAAAAGATCTGAGGGAGGTCCCAAAGAAATATCCTTGTGAAGGATTGGGGTTTAAAGAATTAATTCACAAATCTTCGATCGGGAATAAATGTCTGAAAAATAAATAAATTAACAAATAGGAAAAAACAACGACCCACTACACCCTTATTACGTGGCATGAACCGGAGCCATGTTGCACCTGAACAATAATTTGATCATCAATCGGTTGTCAGAGTAGAACACCAGTGTGATTAGGACATTTACATAATTGCATAAAATAGCAATGCGCCAATCAGGCTGCTAATACCTGGTGATTACTTGCACAGCCTTTTTAACCTTGGAACCTGACAGAGCATTTTAAGCTTGGTAATTTCCTAGCCTTATCACAAGAGCTCTCTATATGTTCTGTCTACTGGTCTATGTCAGTCTGGTCTATTAGTCGTTGAAAATAACATACTACTCATTACTGCGAAGCAGGATTCCTTGAGGAACTTCAGTTTTGCATAATAAATAACTTCAACTTTGACATCTTTAACTTATTCTAGCAACTAACTCAGAGGCTAAAAGTAAAGTATTTAACTGGAGCAAACTGTCCAGAGTTATTAGTCATATATCTTGTTTTTCCTCCTCCATTGTAGTGAGTGGGGTCTAGCTGCATCACTTCTTTGTCTGGGGGCCTTATCTGGCTGTGAAGCGCCGGGCTCAGTGCTGCTGTCTCTATTGGCACGGTGATGGAGGCAAGGCCTGCCATCCCAGATAAACCTCCCTCTGTTCTCCCAGCAGCCCAGCAGGCTCCGTGTTTGCTGCAGGTGTCAGAGAAAATGTTCCCATACCTTTAGACTTTTAGCGCTGCTGGTGACATGTTGGCACCTCTGATGGGAAGCTACTGAAGTTGAGGGAAGTGATGACGGGGAAGATGGGCACACCGACATCGAGAGGAGACAGAACGAGGGGGAAAAGTTGGACTGGGATGGCCACCAGAAACTGTTGCGAAAGAAAAGTAACTGATGAAAGTTTGGAATTATGTTGTGCTATAAAACATAGATAATATATTGTATGTCATAAATTGCTCACTTACAGCAGTATTAGCTCAACTAGAGAATGCAATTCCTGAAGAAATTGCTATTGGGAATGCTTTATGCTGAAATGTAATGTGTAAGAAGAAAGTGAAGAATTTAGATTGAAATGATACATGAACACTGGGGGCTTGAATGTGTGATGCTTGGAAAAGCAGCAGAATATTTGAACTGCAAGCTTTTGAACTAACTTGATGGCGAATGATCTGTCGCCATGCCAACGGCATTTGATGACATCCCATAATACGCTTAGATGCGTTGATGGCTGCATCGTTACCAAACCTGTGACATTTTTGGGCCGTTTGGAGCCTTTTCACTGAAGTTATGAGAAAACCGTGTTTCATGGTGAGCATTGTGTTGCCATGGCAACGGCATTTGAAGAAATCTCAAAACTGTCCCGTAGATGTCTTCACGGCTGGACTGTTAGCACACATGTGAAGTTTGAGCACTTTTTGAACATTTTCATAGGAGTTATAGCGACATCGTTTTTTATGGCGAGGGATGCGTTTCCATGGAAACGGCATATGATGACACCCCATAATTGACGTAGAGCTGGTGAGGGCTGGACCGTTAACCATTATCTGAAGTCTGGTGCTCTGAGCATGTCTGTTGGAGTTATGACATCATCGTGTTCCATGACACAGGTGTTTATATTTGAGCTAACGACGTGTCCAGAGATCAAAGGTTTCCATGGTGATGTGCAGTAATCAGTGAGAGGAGAGCATTTTCATTGTTCTGAATGAGAGATACACCTCTTACATGTGAACGTTTTGTTGAAGAACCGTAACAGATATCGGTGAAATTTCAAAGCGTGAAGCATGTCAAGGAACTTGAGCATCTGAAGTGAACTTTTTGTGTAGTTTCGGGTTAATAATGTGGCCTTTTTGGCAGATTAACTAAAGGTGTGCGGCTGCTGTGGTGGGGAAAGACTGGGCTGAACTTACAATGGGGTTTAATGGAGACATGTTGAAAGTTTTTGTCACTTCATGCCCTCAAGAGGCATTTTGTTGAATTATTTTGCTTAATTTTTTTTTTTTTTTAAGCTACGAGATGTTTTCCTACATTTCTCATGAAAAATTATGTCTCAGGAATGTAGGGTTTGGGAATTATGGCAGTTTAAAAAAAACATATGAAGGCAAATTTAAATCTGTCCTCCACTCTAGCTGTGACATCACGCACTCTAAAATCTGAAGAAGGCCTCTTTACCAAGGTCTGAACAATGTTTAATATCTCTAAAAGTATGAATCAGATTTAAAAGTTGTGTTACACGAATAATGTCAGAAAGATGTGTAACATTTTAAAGTTGGAATGAGGTTTCTGAGTGAAAGTATGAAGGAGCAGTTAGCAGTTGAAGTTGCATGAAGATTGTTCAAGTCTGAAGAGTTTCTCCATTGACTTCCATGTTAAAAATGTGATGAATTATGGGATGTATCTCTGGAATTATGAAAGTTATGAATAAGAAAAGTAATAGCCATCGATTCCCGACCGAGCTGAACGTTTTGATCTTTGAACGGAGTTTCTGCGATGTGGAATGTGGGAGAAGAAGAGGTGCAAAATAAACCGGCGGAATAATAAACAATTTCGTGCGTAGCATAACAGATAGTTGGAATGCTGTATCAGCATTCCCACTAAATTAGCAGCCTTTTTAAGCAAATGCAGAACTACAGACATTGCTAACTACCGTAATCTCCATTAAAAAAAAGAAAAATGAAAAAGAAAACATGTTATGATTACTGAACACCATGAAGACAAACTGTGGCAGACAGGTTGTCGTAACCACACAGTAATGATGTTTGTTGCTGCTGCTGTTCCAAAACTGTCACCAAGGGGAAAACCTTGTTATGCTGAATATTCAGCAGGCAAACTGTTTGCAGGTGGCAGGAGATTGAATACAAGGAGACATAATTGAATGCGCTAACAATTTCTTTCCTTAAAAAAACTACTTTACAGCACCCCGAAAACATATGGTTAGGAAACTGTTCAAGTCTACTTTCAGCGTACTGCAAAGATACAAGAACAGAGAAGTTATCGCTCTACGTGCAAATTATTTTCTTCATTAATCAATAATTGGTTGACTCAAATGTTTTGTCTTGACAGACAGTTCATACATATTCAGTTAACCACAATACTAAGACAAGAAAAGGCAATACATTATAAGATGTGTAAGTATTGACACAACGCTTAATCAATTAATATAGATCATTAAATTAAATACATTTCTGTTATTCCACATATTCATTCATCATTTTGAAACCAAATTGTAAAACATTGATATTTTGCCTTCCGATCATTCAAATATCAGGTGTTTTCTATGCATAAAAGATTTAAACTGTAATTGGTGAGGCCAGCTTTTCATCAATATACAAGAAGTCGCCCATCTGTGGGTACTGAGGCCAATGTTAATGTGGCGGACAAACAGCCGCCACAGCCTCTCACCAGCCAGGGAGCAGGACACTGAACTGGCAGATTGGACCACCTGGCCCGGCCAGACTGTCACCCTATTTATACCCGAACAATAATTTACACCAGTAGCAGAGAAACAACGACCTGGGGTGAGGCATCTCAGCATGACGCTCCCATGGTGATGAAGACAAAGAGCAACTGCCCTCTTTGTCCCTGTAAGGCTTTCCCTGAAGAGTGAACAGCAATGTCCTCCTCTGCCTCCTAATGCTTCTTTAGCTATGAGAGGAACTACACAATGTGGAAATGTAACTTAAGGAATGTTGAGTATGAGCTGCTTGTGTGTTTTATAAAGTTAATATACATTCTCGTCCATTCTCATACTTGATATTGTGAATAATCCGCCAATTCTGTGAAAGTAACTCAAAGACATGTAGGCACGGTCGAGAGATGTTGCTACATTTTTAGCTGGGGATCAGATTGAAGAAAATACCATATTCTGCAATTTCAAGCTAGCCTTTACCATTAGTTCTGGTAAGACAGTGTACTTAATAATGCATGGTATTAACTCATTGTATTTGATTCTAGAGAATAACCAGACCTGAAATATAGCTATCCCAAGAAGATTGCCCTTTTTGTTAATCAGTTACTTAAAAAAGGTTGGTCGATTGTCAAGGATGTTGGACGACCAAATAACAACCATTCCTTGAATCAGGAATGGGCTTTGAGAAAACAAGTAGAAAAAAAGTATTCTGCTCATGTTGCATTTGAAAAAGCCCCCTGTATATTTTGAAGAGGGCAGCTTGTGCCAGACGGGCTGGTTTGAGTATTTCAGAAACTGCTGATCCACTGGGATTTTGACAATTGACAATCTCTTGGGTTTTCAGAGAAAGGTCAGAAAAAGAGAAAGTTTCCAAAGCATTGCAATTCTCGATTCTCGCCTTGTAGAGAACGGCAAGACTGGTTTGAGCTGATAGAAAGGCAACAGTAACTCAAATACGACTCATTGCACACCAGGTATGCAGAAGAGCATCTCTGAACGCACAACTCTTTGAACCTTGAAGCAGATGGGCCACACCAGATGACACTGTTTTCTGTTTAAAATTGATGTTGCTTTGTCGGACGTGTCTCAATTTCTGTTGTGACATTCAGGCGGTAGAGTCCGAATTTGGCATAAACAACACGAAAGCATGGATCCATCTAGCCCTGTATCCAAGCTTCAGGCTGCTGGTGGTTTAATAGCGTAGGCGATATTTTATTGGCACACTTTGGGCCCTTTAGTACCAAATAGGCATATTTTTAACACTTGAACATTGTTGTTGAGCATGTCCATCCTGTCTTCTAATGGCTTCTTCCAGCAGGACTACGCAACACTGTCATTAAAGCCATACACACACACAACATAAAGTGGCCATGGAGTGTATAACAGTGCTGTGTTTTTATTAGTTGTGTGGATGCAGATTTGAAAGCATCTGATTAAATTTGATACTTGAGCGACATATTGAATGATGACAACTTGATATAAAAAAAACAAATATTCTTTCAGCTGACAATAAAATTTAGTAGACGCTTCTCAAGACTGCAATAAAGTCTTCGAACAATGCTTTTGTCAGAGTTGTCATGTTGTCAAAGATGGTGACAGAGAAGTAAGAAGCAACTTGACAAGATCCACTGAAATCTACAAAAGACAAGCAGCAGCAATATCCAAGTAAGTTATTTGCTTTTTTATCATATGTGCTCGACAAACTCTAAAATATTTAAGTCGTTTTTTAACCTTTTTGCACTACAATTAGACCAGGAATCGAGAACTGAAAATCCCCAAAGAGCTCAGCTGACATTTTCCCATTAGTGGCACGGAGGCTTAATTTGGTGGCACCAATATTTCATTTCAGAGAGCGTTTCACACAGTAATGAACATGTCAACTGGTGATATTAATGTGTCAATGTGTTTAACAGATCCAATAAAAGTAAAGAATTTGAATCACTCACTCATTACATATCAGACCCATAATCACTGTTCATGCCATCTTTAGGTTAATTTCTTAATCTGTTCTGTTTTCCTGCCATATCAGTTACCTACAGGTCATATCAGATCCTGCCACTCCATCCTTCCTGCATTACTCTCATTTCCTTCACCTGGTTTTCAATGCCCATTTCCTCACTTGCAGCTCATCCCCTTATCAGCCCCTCAGTATTTACACCTGTTCATTCACTCACAGTCAGATGGTCTACTTAATTGTTGGATTGATGGCTATTGCTGAGGGAGTTAATGCACTGATATACCAATCAGATGGTCAGTTGTTCAATCCCACCCTCTGCAGTCATCATGTCGAAGTTCCCAAGATACCGTACCCCAAATTGCTTCTGTAAGCATGTCAACGGTAAGCATGTGTATGGTATTGAATTGTATGTCAGTTGCTTTGGATAAAAGCCTCAGCTAGATACCAGGGGTGGGTTTACTTTGGCTGTCTGTCTGTTTTCCTAGTTTGTGTCATGCTTGTACTAAACCAGTCAAACTGAACTTCACTTTTGTTGCTTCCGTTTCATGCTTTTGGGTTCTACTCTGCCACTCTCTCATGACCTTCACACATACTGACTGACAGTTTATAGTTACTCAGCACAGTTTGTAAAAACATATCATCAAAGCAATCTTCAAAAATTAACCCACACTTCATTATCAAGTAAATTATAAAGTTAGACTTATAGGCATAACTGTGATGTTGGGATTAGAACAAAAAAATATATTTTTGCAATTATGAGTCAAAGTAAACAGACAGGAAATGCTGAAAATGTGCGACATGATAGATGTATGCTAAGCTATTGCTAAGGACATGAGAGTATGATGATGATGGTATTTAAGAAATTAAATAAGCATATTACCCAATATTTAAAAGTACTTGATATATAAGAGGTGGCATTTCTATCAATCATGATAAGATCCACTTGTCAGGACTTCTTTGCCTGAAGGATAGCCTGCTCTCACATTCCTTCACCATCAAGCGTCAAAAAGCCACACTGCATACCTCTCTAAAAATTGCTTTGTAAAACAACTCAAATCACGGATGCTTTATGGGTATTCATGTGTTGGTGTGGAAGAGAGGGCTGGATGTATAGGTGCTTAAACAGCCATTTCAGCCTTCTAAATATCCAAGCTTCAGCCTCCTTTTACAAAACACATTATCCCGGAGGCAGAAATTTGCTGAAAATATTGTAAGTATCTACCACCATCACATAACTGCTGCTGTAAAAAATGCTTGAGAAAGAAAATATAGATTTTCAGGATGTTTCATGACTGTTTGCATATTCTGCAGTTACAATTATATTCAAATAAAATAAAGATTGACACTGTTTTGGCAGGCTCTTAATAGGGATACACTGAGTTATCATCGATTTTACATCAGTATTGCCTGATATTAGCCTTGTGGACTGTCTTTGGCTTACTGGCAAATGGTTATTTCCTGATGGTAGTGACCCATGTTTATCTGTTGTGTTGCGTACGTTTTCGTCAGCCAAATGTTGCTTTAGTTATTTGCTGTAGGACTGGCACACCAAGCTACAGATGGGGGAAAGAAACCACTGGCTGGACATGACTGGCAGAACATGACGCGCCACGTGATTGGATTTTTTTTTTTTTATTATTATAGAATATAAAAATAGCATTCACAAAAGACAATATAACAGAAGATGTAAGGGTAAGCTAAAAGGCTTATTGAGGGTATGCCCCGGTTTGGTTTGTTCACAAATAAAAATGAAAGAAAATGGCAGTGTGGGAGTTTCTATTTAACCTTTGTGTAACCTTAATTTGGAGAAATAATCACCTCCGTTTTTCAACACTATGCTTCATGCTGCAGCAAGGACAATGAGAGGCTTTTCAGCTCTGTGTCTTCCATCTCCTTTGAAAGAAAAATAGACTGAACTTTAATAAGGCAGAGATGCTTACAGAAGGCTATCTTTAGTAGCTAGATATAAATAGTTTTAGAGCAGAATTAAAAGGTATTTTTCACGTGAAAGGCGGTTCATTAAAGGTTATTTGATAGATTTTTTTCTTACAACACAGCAACAAAAACAAATCAATATCCGAAAAATACTTTGCGCCCCAGAATTTACCAATCAATGCATCCCTCGCTCTAAATATTAAACTAGGGTTCAAATGAACATAAGAGTTGAATCTTGAGTTCCAATAACTTGGTGACATTCAGCTTTTGTCGTGTCATAAAAGTTAGGCTGTATAAGCTGATGGGAAGTGTGCTGAGTATTTTGGCATCACATCTGCTCTGCTCTCTGTAGGCAGCGATGTGATCGAGAATTTAGAGCTAATTTAATGTCGGGGGCGGGTGCGGGTGCATGTGTGTGAGACAGACTGACACACAGAGCAAAGGTGAGCGCTAATATTAGTCTGTTGCTGCAAATGACATGTCGGTTGGAGGGGGAGAGGTTAACAATATGAACCTTAATACTCAAAAATGATCTTCCTCTGTCTCCGCATTGTGGTTCTAAAATAAATCAGAGTCCGTTACAGCAGGACGTTACACCCAATTAGTCCTGAAGAACTACTGGAGTATTGGTTTGCCTGTCAGACCGTGCAGGTTAGATACAGGACTATTGTATCTTGAATGGGTTTCGGAAGGATACCATCTCTATTGTTGTTGATGTTTTTGAATGGATGACCTGCAGGGTCTTTGGATTCTGTATGTTTTTATAAAGTAGTGCAAAAATGAACTATCTTTGGAAATAAATGGGCTAAAGTAAAGTAAACAAAAAAGCTGGACTTAAAATGTATATTTATTTTCCAATTTAAGAAAATCAGGACACATTTTGATTCTCATAAGTCAAGAGGAGCCATTTTACTTAAATGATACGTCTGTTCTTCACATAGTTAAAAATCGTTGATGAGCGTATTGTCCAGTCAATAATGTTCCAAATGCAAGTCAATAAAGTGGAGCTGTTGGTCCTTGTTGTAAAGAATGAGGTGTGATTTTGTTAGATAGTCGTGAAAAAGAGCACAGCAGTGGACCTCAGCTAAAAGTGCACGTAAACACCTTAAAAAAAGCTTTCACCCTCTCAAAGTAGACTATTAAAGTGTAAACCTTACAAATAAGCCTGGAAAAAAACAGCACCAAATGCACATAGCACTTGAGAGAAAATGGCTCCATCATAATGTTAAATAAGAAATTGACAGCAATTTGTCCTGGTCTGTAAAATGTCTGCACTAGCCACTGAATAACAGATAATATCCTCTCCATTTCCACTGATATCTGGCTGGCTTTCAAATGTCAAATAGCTGTTCTCAGTAATAACCAATAAGAGGTTGACAGACATTTCTCCGGTAAGTATATCTGGTACTGTGTATGTGTGTGTTAGTCTTCATGTGTGTGGCCAAATTGCTGTGTCAAGCAGGCTGCTTGTAGCGAAAATCAACAGCACATCAGTATTTTGAATATGATTTAGATGATTGCGAAAAGAAAAAAAAGGCTCTTTTTGCATAAAATATATCTAGCTTTTTTTTTTCTAAAACCTGCAGAGGCAGACATTGTTCTGTGACCAGTTTGAAAATGGGAGCCATGACCCATTTGCTTCCACATTGGGTATTCAACTAGGACATTATGTTGTCTACTGAGCATTACATGGAACTCATGTGTAAAATTAGAATGAGGACTTAATCAGAAACCAGCTAATATTGAAGTTCAGGATCCCAATTATTTGACTATACTGGAAATAATTGCAGTGTGTGGCAGAAAAGCTAGAGAAAGTGCAATATGTTCTCTGTGGGTGCATGAGTGACCCGTAGAGCCAGGGAAGAAGCACTCCGATCAATTTCTCACTCTGGGTATAGGCATAGGACATAAATGCCCATAAACTCAGGGGCTATGACTAACCGTGTCAAAAGGGTCATTATTTCTTGCGGTTATGGAGAACAGTAAATCTTATTTTATGTAAACATACGTAATATAATTTGAAAATACCAGAAGCCACAAAGACTCTTCAGACCCTCTTCATTTTAATGCCTGAAACCGTCAAGTTCCCACTCATTATAATTATGAATGAGAGTAACAACTCATATGAATGAGTCCTGCTTGAAACAGGTAGCATTGTTGACTCTAGCTATTCTGCAAAGCTTGATTGTGTGTGTTGAATGGGAACAGGAGCAGAGACTTGGCATTCGAGGCACAGCCATTAACTGTGCGATGCTGCCAAAATGATTATTTTTCCCTTCAAATCTCTGGTTGATTTTGTTAGTCATTATCAGGCAGAGACAAAAGTATTTTTAACTTCACAGTTGGATGATACATTTGAAAAAAGTAAAAGATAAAAGGTCGAAAAACAAGCAGGAGGTTCAGCCATATTTTCAGATATATGACTTCCCGTCCAGATGTCTTATGTTCATGAGTTTAACTATGCCCATAGTTCAGTCTTTACAGTCCAAATGCAAATACAATCCATATGGACTCCACTGCATCAATCACAACTGGAATGTGAACCACATTGTCTCACATGTTTGGGTGAATGAATACTGAACTGAATTTCAAAATTGCAAAAAGTACAAAGCAATGAAGCAGTACTGCCAGTTCAGTTACAATTTCATTTTAATGCCAAATCAGAGTCCCTCTACAGATTGTTGTTCAACAATCCTGACCATGCATTGTTTAATTAGTTTATATTAAGAGAGTTGTTATTGGGCTAAATATTTTAATTGCTCAATTAAAACAGAGGTTAGATAATTGTGCAATGGACAGAAAAATACACTGCAGTATATTCAAATGAGCATGTCCCCGGAAGCAGGCACAGAATCTGGTTGTGGGGGGGGAAACGATTTGACATGCAGCGCACATCTCCAGTAGTTAGTTGTTCTTAGGCAACGGGCAATTAGAGGAGATACCGCCGCTGTTATCTGCGGTTGAATCTGAAGGCAGATTCCAGTATTAATAGGGAGGCAACACCTGAGCAAAGAACTGTAGATAAGCAAGCAAAAATACTTTAAGCACCGTTTTACCTCCTTGTACTTCTGTAGCGAAGGACATCTCTTCAATCTTCCACAAAACATAAAGAAATGAAACCATAACGACATCTAATTTTGGAGAAACTCTTTGGGTCACATCAATTTACATGTAAAGGAATAACAGAAAAGAACAAAGCAACACAAACCTTTACAGCAGAATGTATTTCAAGGACAGATTTGATTTGAGCTGGTCACTCAACCCACAAAGGGTTTGTTTTTCAAACTGGTTTCCTGTTATTGTTGTAAGGCTAATTAAAACATTAAAGTGTTCAATTGACACAACAATTATTGGAAGTAGTGGAAAGAAGATTAGAAGAACATAGTGAAAAAGATTGATGAAAAATACACTATATTACGTAGCGGTGAACACTTTTTACGCAAATGTGAACAGTGTGGGTGTTGTTGTTGAAATTGAGATCGTACCTGTGTTGCTGCAGTTATACGGATTCTGTGAAGTCCCGGTCCACTTCTCCCAGGCATAGAGGAAGTTGCTGTAGTTCGGCTTCATCTTACATGCTGCAGAACACAAATGTAGAAAATGAAGCTAACACGGCTACAAAACATATGATTCTCAGTATGCGTTAGAGCAGGGGTGTCAAACTCAAATACACAGTGGGCCAAAATAAAAAATAGGTACTAGTCGAGGGCCGGACTGGTTCAATGTTTATTGTAAAACGTATTGAAATGAACTTATTGCACATATTAAACCTGGAACTAACAAAGCTTAAATGATTGCCTATAAAAAAAACATTAAACATTAAATAATCAGTTGCATTCCTTTCTTGTGGCTCTATCTGCAGCTTTTCAGGAGTCATTTCTTATGATTACATTTTTCCACAGGCCAACAACAGCTTCAAAAAAACAATTTCCCTCAAAGAAAAAACCAAACATGCCCTGTTGTCACAAGAAAAAAAGTGCAGTAGGAAACATCCATTGAAAATCAGTTTGCTGTTCTGTGATGCCAGTTCAAGCCAGATACTTGGCATCTCATCTCGGGTGCAAGTTCATCAATGTTTGGGCTCAGGCTCTGAGCTGAGGAAACCCTCAGGATTGAGTGAAGGTGTGCGTGCAATATACCGGCGGGCCAGATCTAATAGTAATTAGAAATTATCCTGCGGGCCGAAATTAAATGTTGCCACGTAATTAGGGATGTCCCGATCACCTTTTTTTGCTCCCGATCCGATTCCGATCATTTGATTTTGACAATCTGCCGATACCGATTTTTCCCGATCCGATCTTTATGCAATGCATTAAGAGGAAAAAAAAGGTAACAGATAACGGCTGGTCATCCAACGCGATGAATTCAGCTATCTTGGCTGTTATTTTTTTGGCCTTTTCACTGTTCTGGGGAAGTTTCTCTTTCCTTTTAAAAGTCTCTGAAAGTGTCGGTTGTTTCAGTGCCGTTACCTGAGTGGCCGCTGTGTACTCGTCGTGTTGTTGTTGGTGGTGTTTGTATTAGATTGGTCATGTTGAACGTAGCTCTGTTCTTTCCACCACGCGGAACCTCCGCCTTGCAAACATTGCATCTGGCTGTTACACTGCCTTCGCTTTCAATTTTATAATACTTCCAAACTCCTGACATTTTCTCTGTCCCGACTCCCGAGTCACCAGCTGAACGTAGCCTCTTGTTAGCTTACTGCTACTATTAGACACTGCGCCCACTCTGTTGCCAGATTTGAGAGAAATAAGCAACCAGGTCTATGAAAACAAGCCCAAAGAAGCAACACATACATGATGTTGTGTAATTTTAAACCAAAACTAAGGCCTCAGGATGACTTTAAGACGTGAACATGGTCATTTTTGTTTTGTAACATTAAATAAAATGTATAAAAATATTTTATAAAAAAAAAAAAAAAAAAATCCGATCCCCGATTTTTTTCTCCCGATCCCCGATCACGTGAAAATCACGTGATCGGCTCCGATCCCCGATCACGTGATCGGATCGGGACATCCCTACACGTAATTCAATGAGAAGAACCCATCAAAGTTCAAATATCTTCTGGTGTGGATATTACAGCATTCTACTATTTATTTTGCATACCTGGCCGGCCTTGAGATGGAGGAGAAAGTTAGTACTGCTCTGATTAACTTTCAAGAGCCTCACAATATATAGGATCAGAGAAGTACACAAACTCCTGTCTTTCCATTTTAAATTATCCCAGGCATCCTGTTGTTTGTATTTCATCTTCTTTACCTGCACCCTGAAGCAAAATATGCACATTTTAACAACCCCTTGCATTGTTTTGCCACGGTGCAAATTGTCTGTGTGAATATCTCTTATGCAGAGCTGAATGCTGAATTGATGAGCAGACAATATTGCTGTAATCCCATAACATTTAAATTAGAACAAAAACTCAGAGGCAGCTCATGAATTGTCCTAAGGTAAGCAAAAATAAAACACAAATACAAATCTTCATATAACCCCAAAGAAACATTACCATGGAGTCTGCTCACTAATTAAAGCCACAGAATGAATGTAAGACTCAGCTCGATAGGCCACTAAAGTTGGTAGAGCTAATTACTGCAGCGTAAAGGAGTGAGAACAACAGCATCGCAGCCGCTATAGCTTCTATAGAAGCTGATCGCTTTAAGGGATTAAAAGTATGCAACATATTTTTCATCTTCTTCCTTGTTGCCTAAAGCAGTGGTTCAATCTCCAAAGAGTGAAAGACGGAGTGGATGTGATTGATTAAACAGGCTGTTCATGTTCTTTGTATTAGTAAAGAAAAGACACGTCTGGGAGTTGTTGAATTGAAGAAATCCAGTAGGCAAATACAACAATAAGTGTATAAATAGGTGTGCTTTTTTTGCTGAAAGAAACTGGTGTTGTGTTTTTCTATGCTGCTGATAAAGCCTGGTAATTACAGTGGATTGTCATTTTCGTTTCACTTCATTTCATTTAGCCTTCACTTTGTTAAAGTTAGCAGATTTCTTGTTTTGTTTTGCTCAAACCAATCTGTAGCTACTTCAGCTACCTATTTCAATCGTTAAACAAACAGGAGATGTGCAGAATTGCAAGAGTTCCGACAAGTCTAATGAAGAGCAGTGTTTCCCCTACCATTGTCTTGGAGGGGTGCTGCGCCCCGCCAACGGAGCCCCGCGCCCCCCCGCGTGTCAAGGTGTTTAATGCATTAATCAATAACAATAATCCACAGCTCCTCTCTCTGCTCTAGAGGATGTAAAAAAAATATCCCAATGCCACAGCTCAGGTCCCCCCCCCCGCTCAGGCAGCACCCCCCCAAAGCAGTAAACCTAGGGGATTCACTGAAGAGTATTGCAAAACACTGATTTCACATTATCCTGATGTTATACCTTGTATAAATGGGCATAACACTGAAAACTGACACTGTATGTAACATTTCATTTCAAACCTTTATTTATCCAGGTGTATCCCATTGAGATCATTGATCTCTTTTTCAAGGGAGACCTGCTCAAGTAGGTTCCACATGAAACATAAAAACAAACAGAACAACAAAAAGGACATCATACAGCATCATTACAGGAAAGCTGTCTTTGGCTCTTTCCTGTTGTAACGATGCAAATGTCCCCTCTGTGGGACTAATAAAGGTATTCTGATTCTGATTCTGATTCAAGTCATTCCACTAACCAGGATCATAATATGATGAAACTGCCCCGAGCCTAATCTCTGAGTGTACCCATGCCCACTCACATCCTCCTAAACATCTGGCTTAAATTTGCGAAGAAACCATTAACAGTAATGAGAATCGATGTCGGTGTTAAAAGCATTGGCAGTCCAGGCCAGGAGCTGCTCTCTGTGCATCTGTATTAGTCTGCAGAAAGAGTGGCTGGTCTCTAGCCCTCCAGCTCTAATAGGAGTGCATTGATCAGAAGGTCAGGCCGGGCTGGATCCAGCCCTTTAATTGCCCGTGTCACTCCTCGCTCTAATTCCAACAGCTGTCAGTCGTCTCCCAGGTAAACCAAGGCCACCGTCACACGTGGCAGTTCACACCGAGGCAAAGGTAAGGCTCGGGACAGAATAAAGATCGAGCAGAAGGCAGTCATTCTTAAAGGGCCCATGTCATGGCCATTGCTACTGATCATAATTCCATTGTTGAGGTATACTAAAATACATTTATATTGTGCAATTTTCCAAACTCACATTGGTTTCTCATACAGCATCTCTGTATAGTATGTGTATTCACTCTCTGTCCTAAACGGCTTGTTGGAGCTCTTGGAGCTCCTGCCCCCCCCCCCCCCCCCTTCCCTGTGAGCCCAGTGGCCATCTGCTAGACAGCGAGACACCGCGAAACTCAGCCTGGGCACACACACACACCCGCAGCCTGGCTGGGAGTTTGTGTGTGTGCCCAGGCTGAGTTCCGCGGTGTCTCGCTGTCTCGCCGACCCCACACCAGTGAGCCAGCTCACAGTGTCTCGCTCCTCGCAGCAGCCAGCCTCGCAACATCCCGCCGAGTGTGTGTGTGTAAGATTGGTCCATTTGGACCAATCTGCGGAGCCGTTACGTTACGTCACTATACCCGAAATACGTCACTATACCCAAGAAGTACAATGGAAAAAGAGAAATCTCCAACGAGGCGTTCTGGGGCAGCATAGACAGGTCTTTTCTGTGTTAGAGTTTTACTCGCTACAGGGTGTACTTTGAGGGTTTGTGACTCTGCAGACCGTTTACATGCAGAAAAAGCTACATAACACACAAGGGGATGGGTAATAACCAGAAAAGCATGACATGGGACCTTTAACATTAAAGTGAATTATGCATCTTGTTCATTTTCATTTGTTGGGGGAAAAGACACAATGAGCAAATTAGGAACATCTATTCATTCGCTAACGGTTGTATTTTCCTTCTGAATTCCTAAAATTTGAATTTCGCTTTATTATTTGCAATTAATATGGATGTAGGTGGTGATTCCAAAGACAACTTCCACATTTTGGACAATAAATCAACCAAACCACGATGTTCCTCAACTCAATACGCATTTCTTACAGCCCTTTATGCATCCTCGTTCACCACATTGCTAAGCAGTTTCACCTAATGGCAACTTTCTGAATCCCAGTTATAGACACTTCAGTAACATTAAGCTACTTAGTCTGCCCGTTAACATTAGCTACTGAACCTTGCATTTATAAAGATGATATAAAACAGACTTCATATTAAAGCAGCAGTTAAATGCAATTTACTGCCTCTTTAAAATGTTGGAGAATGCATATTTCCTTAATATCATTCAAACGTTTATCTCTACAGAGTGCATTAAGCAGTGAGCAGAAGACTGTGACAGAGAAAAGGTCTGAAAGCCAGAGGAGACAAGGGGCAGATAAGAATTTGCCAAAAGGGATTGTATGTCAAACTAAACAAACCTTTAGGATAAGCCTCCACTAAAAGCCATTTTGCCTTCGTCTTACAGACCAAGTTTGAGTTTTAAAGGAAACCTATCATGCTATATTTAAATGATATATTGTAGGGCCATACCTATATAAGGTATATTTATACGTTTCTGTTTTAAAAATACCAAACAGATCATGCATTTTAGCCATGCCTCATTTCGCTCTATGTGCTGTTTGCTGTCTACGGGGCTGATCTCTGTGAGCTGCAGCTGACCACGCCCCCCTGCAGGAGAGGGGAGCTGTGCTCTGATCAGCTGCTGGGCTGTCAGAAGAGGGGGAGAAAAAGAGATCTCCGTCCTCCGTGTTTTATTATATAGAGTCGTTATTCATTTGTTTTAAAGCTCAATAAATGACAAAGAAGACCTTTGACCGGCACTTTTCAAATTTTGTCCGAAAGATTTAAACTTTAACGGACATCTTGACCGGCGAAACAAACTGAAACTGAAACTCTGCCGCACGGTCCCCTCGTTCCTTGGAAGAGGCGGAGAGGTGGGTGTTTGTCATCTGCTGGTGGACTAACTGGAGAGAATTACAGTGCTTGCCTCGACGGGGAGGGATTGCATTGCAGCGGGAGCAAATGCTTGCCTCGGGGAGGGAGAAAGAAAGCCACAGCGGAGAATAAACAGAAGGGTAACCATGGTAACCAAGTCTTCTTCAATGCTTTTGTGGTAGACTACAGCGCCACTTACAGGCCTAGCATATGTACTACAGCGTCTCCAGCGCTTTCGAACGGCAATGGCCGTGGCTGTCTCCTCCTGATTGGTGGAGTTGGCCCAATAGCCGTAGCGCCACCGTCCTGACGTCAGGACAGTGTTCAAATCTGGATCAGTTTTTATCAGATCCGTTGCAGCCCCTTTTTTAGAGATTTGGGTATGGAGGAAAATAGAGAGGGTTGTGTTTTCTGACACTTGGTGAGTTCCCTGGAACACCGGGGACACATATTCATGTATAAAAGACGTACAAAAGTGCATTTTGCATGATAGGTCCCCTTTAAGTAATGAAAACTCACTTTGAAAAGCTGAAAGAAAGATGGACGTCATTTTCTTTAAATGAGAGCTAACAGCACCCAGCCTCCATGTATGATGCCAGCAGGGCAGATAAACGCAATCCTTCATTAGGTCTAATTACTGTACTGGAAGATGAATACACGCTTGCCCACCCCTCCCCTTTAACCTTGGGAATTAGTTTTTTCAACCTGCTTGTACTGATACCAAAACAACATACTTACACAGGCAACAGCTCTTACTTTAATAACTCAAGTGTACTCAGAGATTCCCCCTGTGTATTAGGAGGTTTTAGTATAACACTTTTTAATTAAAATATCTGTGAGGATCTGGTGATTTATTTCATACACTTAGGGCAAATAAACATATTCCTTGGAGACGTAACGTTTTCACTCAGTTACCAGATGGAACAAAAATATCTTTCTTGGTTCTAAAGATCTGTCCATCTCTGATTCCAGCACCACGGGGCTCTGAGGGAGGAAAAGCAGTCAAATCCTTTCACACATTAGACCAGATGTCTGGCTGCTTCAGACATAGAGCTCTGTCAGAGTCGTATCCTGGCTTTAGTGCTGGAGTTATTTCAAAAGTCTTGGCAGCTAATCAGCCGCTATCTTTCATCAAAAAGTCCCTGTGACAGCGCTGTGGCTATCTTTACTAAATCTACCAGGGGAAGATTGTGTTATAGTTGAACATTCATTCAAAGCTTTAGAGTTTGATAAGCTCGAGTGGAATCACATAAACCAATCCACTGTGTGGCATATGTCTGGCTGGAAGCCTGCCACATAACACAGGTAAATAAAAAGGCCTTGATATTCATATGTTGCTCCGTCTGAATCCTAAACATAAAAGCACATTCAGATAAAATGCGGAGAAGACATATGCCAACTAATCAAACCTGGGACCCAAGGGATCCAACGCATCTAGTTTGGGTTCCCATTAGCTTGAAATATGTAGATGCCATTCAGACAGGACATGATAGCCAAGGGTAAAGTATGCAATGATGTGACCACTTTTTGCTATAATCAAAGTCCTCACCACAACTGAAGATTTGGTTCAATCACCAGAATTACACCCCATCATCAGCACCGCCTGATTAAAAGTGTGGCTCTCATCTTTCTGAAAAATAAGGCTTCTGTGAGAATGACTTTTTTATCCCAAAGGCTTTGGGGACGGAGGTCATCCTCAGATGATCAGGTAATCAGTGCAAAGCTGTTGTTCAGCTCATGAATTTGAAAAGTCGTGCATGTTTGGGGTGCAATTGCATTTTTTTGGCGCATTAAAATGAACACAGATCCCCTATCTACTTGTCAATGTCACCGCAGCCTACAGACTTACCGGGGTATGAAATTAATGTACTTCACACCTTGCAGAGACTTCACATAAGATCAACGTCCATTGAGATCTGATGAGGAGATTAACCCCAAAGCTGAAAGCTACATCGCCTAAATGACTGACCACAAGGAGTGATAAAGGATATTGCACTGAGGTGGTTGGACTAATTCCATCAGCAATTCAGTGTGTCTGAGGACAAAATAGGCTGTGTGTATAGAAGGTGAATGTTGAACCTGTTATTGTACTGGCTATGCCTGGAAAATAAAACCAATGCACTTAGGTTTTTCCTGGGTGTATACAAGGTCATTGAGAAAATTCCATTCATCTCTCATGTTACATACGTGGAACCGCAGGAAATCCCACGTGGCTCTTGGAGTATGAGCAATCCACTGCTCTATTTTTTAAGCCTCCAGGGAACCGTACAGCGTATGCTCCCATACTGTCATTTAAGCTAGTTTATTTTTATACCGGAAAGGTAGGTGATGTTTAAACTTGAGAAATAGATTTATTTTTAACAGCCTTTTGAGTGAAGTGAACAGGAGGAAACATAAGACATCTTCTACGAGGGAGGTGGCTATAATTAAGTTACTATGCCAACTCAAATATCTGCACATCAAATTTGCCCTCGTCTTTACCTCTGCAGCACATGAACTGGTAATAAAGAAATATCGTGACAGAGTGCACTTGGAGAAGTGGTGGAGCAGAAAAAACTTTCATTAAAAAATCCAAACTCTCCCTTGCTGACATTACTGTACCTTTCATTGCCATACGTAACAATAATAACATAGAATTCTACTTTTTGATAAGTCCTTTACCCGTATATAGAACTGGGAGCTAAACAAATTATTTTGTACCCCAATCATGACATTCCACATGAGGTAAAATCATGTATTTTTAAATATAAAAAAATTACAACCCAAGACAAAATATGAAATATTATTGGAATCAGTTAAAGGTACGCTAAACCGCTAATAGATTAATGCAAATTCCAGCTATCAAACAGCCTCCTTAAGGCTAAGTGTGCACTATGCATCACTTAAGTTAGAAACATCCAGTTGACCTCAGCATTAAATGTGATGTGGTTCATGTGAACATTAAATGGCTCAATCATAGTTAAATATAATTGAAGTTCCCCAACAACTAGTTAATGGCAAATGAGACTTAATGTTATTTATGTTGTCAGGTTTTCATGATGGTGACTGAAGGATTGAACCATATTTTATTAGTTTACGGGCTGTTGTAAGCATAAAAAAGGAAGTGTTGTCGATATCTCAGTTTAGTTTATTATGTAGTGGTTGAATTGATTTAGGTATTTACTCTTTGCCCTACTCCATTCACTCAACGCATTGTTTTATGATGGGTATGGCATGCACTATTATTACATAGCCAGACCTATCTCCACACTTTATTTTTGCACTGTGCAAGCGCTAAAGAAAAGTCGTGCTGAAGCCATCTTAATTCTGCACAAAGGTATAAAAAAAAAAAACGCTCCATTGTTTGTATTTCTTTAGAACAGACACAATCGTCTTGGGCGGTGCTAAGTGAAGGATGCAGCAACGACGCCTTTGGAAAATCGGTAGCAGAGATAGCGGGAAGGGGGGAGAATTCCTTCTGAAAAAGGCTTTATGCACAGTCCACATCCTGTGAGTCAGAGCAGTATGCACTATGCACAAACCCAAAATACACAAAAGCTTATTGATTCGCTCAGATGGCACCCTCCCTCCGCCTGCCTCCTCTTATCCAGCTCCCAACTTCCCTTGAGGGTCAATAAAACATCTCATAATGAGAAATGTCACCTTTCCTCACCCAGAGTTGGACAAAAACAATTTGGTTCAGAACATGGGGAACGCTTTCAACATGGCGCCATCCACCAAGCTAAGTTTAGCATAATAGCCTCGGGCAGAAAAGTCAGACAGATTTAGAAGATGAAATCAAAATAGTTATTAGGAACTATTTTACAAGGAGACAAGACAGACAGCAAGGACTCTGCTTAAATATAATACTAACAAACAAACAAACAGTAATGAAGCAAGAACCACTATGTTTATTAATGAGCAAAATGTCAGCGTTGGGCTGTAATATTGTATACATTTCATTTAATGATGGGATTAGTGGGAGCAAATGATGGTCAGGCAGTATTTAAATAAAATGCAATTACATCAGGATGAGAACCACGTATATAAGAAGAGCTACTTCAAAATAAAGCCTAATTATTTTTGCACTTTCAAGTTTTTGGATTAACTTTAAAACCATAATTAGTGCAGGAAACAACAGCTGATAGATACAAGGTGTGCCAGCTGATTACTATGTTGCATTAATTAGGCTGATGATGTCACAGGCCTGTTTACCAAAGTAAATACTTCAACATCCAATTTCTTAATGAAGCAGTTTGTCATCAACAGAGTCAAACAACCTTTGAACTTTGGAATAAAAGCTTCAAATACATTTCATTGTGTACATGAAGTTATGAACAGTGGGCGTTGAGTTGTCGATGTCTTAAGGCATGTGACATATTTCTAATTAATGAAACGAAGTAATTGCACATGTGGTTTTCCACAGCTGTCCTGCTCTAATTGTTGTTTTGAAGTCAAACCAAAGGCTTGAAACTACTCTTTTATGTAGGGATATCCTGATTTATTTTTGTAACCCTACTCTATGTAAGAAGTGAACAACAATTGCACAATTGTATAGATGAGAGTAACACCTACGTCACTTCTGGGCGAAAATTACGGCCCCGCCCACTTTTGGGGGAAAACAACGCTGTCATTTGAATGGCGGTCAATACAAATTCTGAAGTTTTTGCCAATCCGATCAGAATTTTTTGAAAACCGTGGATTTTTGGATCTTCAAAGAGCCCGATTACGATGGCCAGTCAGGCAAACAATTACATTCAATAATTTGAAATCGACAATCGGTCTCGATATATGGTTAAATTAAAATCAGTAGGCGAGGCTGTAATTTCTCCAGCTGTTACTCTCATGAGCGAGGCGGAAAATAATAGTTTTATCATGCCAACAAGCTGCTGTGTCGTTTATTGCTCCTCAAACATTAAAACAAATCCAGAGTTACGTTTTAAAGTACTTCCTCTAAGAACAAAGGACAGTAAAAGAGGAGCTCTGTGGCTTCAGGCTCGATCGCCATTCAAATGACAGCGTTGTTTCCCCCAAAAGTGGGCGGGGCCGTAAAGTGACGTAGATGTTACTCTCATCTATGAAAATCGATAGCCTACTGCTATATTTAACCATTAATCCAGCTCGATCGTCGATTTACAATGGCTTAATGTAATTGTTTGCCTGACTGGCCATCGTAATCGGGCTCTTTGAAGATCCAAAAATCCACGGTTTTCTTACATTTCTGATCGGATTGGCAAAAACTTCAGAATTTGTATTGACCGCCATTCAAATGACAGCGTTGTTTTCCCCCAAAAGTGGGCGGAGCCGTACTTTTTGCCCGGAAGTGATGCATTTGTTACTCTCATGTATAGTGTGCTTAGAGCAGACTGTAAATACAACAGTAAATTATTATGATTTATATTCAGGCCCACAGAAATTGATAGATTTGATAATTGCTTGTCTAGTAATATTATGTTTATTATCACATAGAACACAGTAGGTTGAAAGTCAAAAAATACAATGAATTAATTGAATGTCAAAATGGTAAGCGACTCCATTTTCCGTTAATGAACTACATTAATCGACTCAGCTCTGAAAACAATCCATTTTAGAAAATGATATGTTTGACAGTATAATAACTCAACAATTAACTAAAAAGAACCGCTATCAAAGCGTTCCATTAATGGTTTCCTCCACTACTTTGAATTGTCTGTGAGTAACACAGGGTCTAGACAGGATTCTGACAGCCTCACCTACAGCATGCAAAATATTGGAGTTCAATTTCAGTTTTTTACAAAAACATCACCCTAGACTTGTGGTTCACCAGAAAAATGTCTGAATAGATTGTGATTGAGCTATGTAAACCCATTGTTTGCTTTTAATGAAAAAGGCCTATATAGCATTATAGATCTAGGCTAAGTGCATGTAAACCTGGCTGTTTGCTTCATTAATATTCCTGAACAGGCTTCCAGCTACACACTGCACACTGATTAGCAAGGACACGACACACACTTTATATGTGGGCTCTGAAAAGCACACGCAATTTCAAGCAATAAAAATATTGACCATATGGTTGAAAGTGGGTGTGCTGTTATGGTAATGCATTTTAATAAACTGGATGAAGACTGCAGAAGGAAAACACATAACAGAGACGGGTCATGAAGAGGAAGGGTTATTTTACATACACCATCAATAACTCAGCTGCTTGGCCCTTAGGGGCATACACATAAATGTGGAATGTCCATCACAGTATTAATGAGATAATGACTGCTGAATATGCGCATCCGTGTACATTGTATGGATGAACAACCAACCTTATCCAGCCTTACTCATAACTCAAATTATTGTTGCTTAATAAAGTGTTTGCTGATTAAAATACAGAGCTGTCAGTGCTTGTGAAAGGATGCTGAAATTACAAAACACCTACATGAGATGAGTGAGGGCCTTTTCAGCACAGAACACTCGCCACCATTGTTAATCTCTATGTAAGCACAAGATCACAATGTAACACATTATAAAACTAAGCTAAATTGATGGGTTAGGGTTAGGGTTAGGGTTAGGGTTACGGCCCATCCACACAGCAGCGTTAAAAAAATCTTGGAGGTGGGCGTATCTGAAGCTTGGGGATTTTTTGCGAGCAAGGCACCAACAACCAATCACATGAATCTCCCGCCCCCGACATACGAAGCAAAAAAGCCAGAAGTAAACTGGATATAAACTCCCCAAACAGGCGAAAACATACCACTGTCTCTGCCACCTCCCTCCATGCCTGGCTCCTCCGGTTTATATCCCGGTAGGTAAATAGGGACTGGTCATAAAGCACCGGGTGATTCCCTACCGCTAATTTCTCCTCCATTTTTTGGAATATGAGGAAATGAACTGCGGTATGTCTCTCCCAGCATACACGCGGTTTGATTGGCTAGCGCTTGAACTGTCAGATTTGCGTACACGGGATTTGATTGGCTGACGCTTCCACCTCAGCTTCAAAAGTTGAACATTGCTCAACTTTGAATCCTGAAAATCCTGAAAATCTCCGCTCTGCTGCCCACAATGCAGTTCGGCGAAAAGTGAGGCAAAGTGACGTCACCCCATTCAAAGTGAATGGGCAGAAGCGTTCCAAGATTTGTTAACGCTGCTGTGTGGACGGGCCGTTAGGTGATTGTTGAAGCTTGGTTCTGTTACATGAAGGGCTACTTTAGCCTACATCGAAATGGAAATGAATCTCAAATGCTGTGCAGACAAATGTACTTTTGATAAGATGATGAGTTGATAACTTGAAGGGTCTTTCTAACAAAGATTCAGAATGTCACTCATGAGGTATCTTGTGATAATTTCCCAAATAAATCCTTCCTTATTTAAATAAATAAAAAATAGGTTGAATCCCTATTAATTAAATACAAATATATCAAGTACAATTCTGGTCACAGTGTATATGCTATTTATGTTCTAGTAGAATAAGCAATTATCATCATAAATCTAATCGATAGATTTATGATTAGAAAATTATAAAAGTAGGGTAGACATGTGGAGATTATCCGACTGAACAAAACGTGATCCGTCTCTTAAATGTGTGTCAACCACAGACCCTATTTCAAGCTATTTTCCAAAATCCTATGGAGAAATTGCATTGCTTTTTTGTCAAAGGAACCCATGCGCAGCTTACTTCCGGGTTTTAGGACGCGTCACTGTGGCACTCTATAGGCCTAGGTGACAATGATAAAGGAAGCCATCATTAGTCACATGACGGGGTTGCAAGGTAAGCTGTCAGTATTCTGTATAATTGGTTATGGATGATAATAATAATTAGGAATATAACAAATGTTAGAAGGCTTATGTGAAGGGTTGACAGATTGCTTATGGTCTTGTTTTTGTATAGGTATTTAGGTTGATATGGTTCACGTATTTTTACAGGTGGACTGATCTCTCTTTTAGCTCCATTTATAAATTCAGATGCCTTAATTTAAAGAACCCTGCTGGTATTGAGTCATAAATAAAACAATATTTTTCACGAGTGAATCCATGTAATAAGCAAGACTGACTGAATTATTTAATTGTGGTGATTTTCTACTTCTTATGTCCAACTGACTATTTAGTTTTGAGGTGTTTGGCAGAAGAGAAAAAAACCTAGCTTTGGGAAACTTGGATTGGTCATTTTCTCATACTGATATTCTGCACAAACTGTGCTGTTATATTTGCTGTAAAGTGTCCTTACTGTAAGGTAATTATTATATGTACAGCACTTTGGCTCGACCAAAAATCGTTTTAAAAATGTGCTATATAAATAAAACTTGATTTGATTTGATATGATTAATCAATTAATAAAGCAATTAACCATACATCTACGTATCGGGTTGATACATTTCGCTTGTTGTCCATACAGTGGGATGCTCATACTCTTACAATCTTTATTGTTCTAATTATTATTTATGTTTCCTACATGTTATCTCCCACCATTGTCCCCAGCTGATCAGACTTTAACATCCAACAGAGCACATCGACATCATAACATGTACAAATAGGCCTCCCACTATGTCACACATGTTGAATGCCCTCAGCTCTCACTGCTGTGGGTCCATATGTCTCTGTCCTGTGCCTCCAATCAGTCAAGAACAAATCCATGCACGAAGCACTAGATCAGGTGACTCTGGCATGGGTGCAGTTCTTATTTGTGCAAAGCAAGGTCATGGAACCATAGGATGCTGGATCAATCAGACAGATTAATGAAGCACAACCTGCTGACATGAGGAATATTGACACCCCCATTACATCTTGGTCCTGCAGTCCTCACCACCGCCTAAATAAATCAGGCCATAGAAAGGGGTGGGGTTACTGAGCCTAATCCTTTACATGACAAACTGAATGCAAGAAGAGCCCAACTATAATGGAAAGGGGCTCCTACGAAATCCAAAATGTCCCACAATTAAATATCGTGTTGGGAGTTGATGCCGCATTATTTTAATATACGCTTCCAAGTATTTTACAATAATGTATTACGTGACGTGACACAAGGCTAATAGACCTTTTCCACAGAATCTCATATATATTTATATTAGGGCTGTGCAATTAATCGTATTTTAATCGCAATTACGATTTTGGCCTGCCACAATTACGAAAACAACATAATCGAAAAAAACGATTATTTTGCTTTGCTAGGTTGTGACAATATTTGATCTAATTAATTTTGGTCTAATTTATTTTAATTTATCATATTTATATATGTTTAGTAGCTTGTGGAAGTGCGCTCCAAAATATTTGTAGATCTTGTTTATTGGTATTTATTATTTTGATATTATTTATTTAAATGTATCGGTTTTTCAGTTGAATTATACGTTCAGGGTAATCAACAGTTAAAAAGATACTTTTCTAATTATTATTTGTTTTAAAGTTCAATAAATGGATATTTTCAAAGTCAATGAATAATCGTATTTAATAATCGTGATATCAATTATTGACAAAAATAATCGTGATTATGATTTTTGCCATAATCGAGCAGCCCTAATTTATATATATATATATATATATATATATATATATATATATATATATATATATATATATATATCAGCTGTACAAAAGAGCTATCAAGGTGTTTGACAGAAAGCCTTATTCATACCACCATCCTTGAAAAACCTAATTTCTTGAATTTTGACAATTTTAAGTCTTTTAAAAGTATGTGCTTTATTTATAAATGTTTACATGGACTGGCCCCCCCCTCCCTTAGGGGAATTCATCCACAAAAAACACACTGGACGCTGCACTAGGTCGGACACCAGAGGAGACTGTGAAGTCCACCGTAGACGGACCACTTTTGGACAAAATGTCCTTTCCATTAAAGGCAGCTCATTGTGGAATAGCCTCCCAACTGAGATACGGGGTTGTCCCACTCTCAATAGTTTCAAAGGACAACTCAAAGAATGGTTGAGAAACAAACAAATGTGCAATCAACGCTAAATGCACTTTAACACAGGGGTATGTCCTCTTGCACTTTATGCATCTCTTGTATCTTCTTTTGCACTTTATATGTCGTAGCTGCTATATTGTATTACCATGTCATAAATACTTGTGTGTGCTGCTCTTGCTCTTTTGCACTTTTTGCATATCATGTATTTGTTTTTGCTATGTTTATAAATGTAATTTTCTTAAAGGTCACCTATCATGCTGTTTTTAGACAATAGCATAGGTCTCAGATATATAAAAATATATTAAAAACATGTCTATGAAGTGTTTTGCTCAAAATACCAAACAGATCACCCATTCTAGCCATGCCTCATATCCCTCTATTTCACTGCCTGTTTCAAAAGTGCTGATTTTTGGTATAAAGCTATAAAAAGAAAAAAAATTGATAAAAGAAAAAAAAAGGAGGGGGCTGAGCTCATGCGGGACCCGGCAGCTACTGTCTAAACTAAATACTGCGGTGATGAAACGCCATATCATGGATTATCAAGGATTGTTTCTGAAACAGTATGGAGCCCAAAGGCTTTCTCTCTGGCCGGTTATACCACAAGGTGAGTTCCTTTTTATTTCCTGCTTCTTCACACACATGCTCTGTGCAGTACAGGTTAGCTCTGAGTGTTAGCGATGCTAATGTAAACATGCACCGACCATATTACGTCCAAAACAGTCGGGCATTGTTTCTGATAGCAACGTTTCTGATAGGGCCGTGGGTGTAAAGCCAGCCTACATTTCCGATATTACGTCATATCGGACGCAAATCTAGATCAGCTCCGTTGTAGCCCCGTTTTTAGAGATTTGGGTACGGAGGGAAAAAAGAGAGGGTTTTATTTTCTGACGCTGCGTGAGTTCCCTGACACACCGGGGACACATATTTAGGTATAAAAGACATCGAAAAGTGCATTTTGCATGATAGGTCCCCTTTAAATGTTTTATGTGAGGGACTGAGGATGGAAAGTAGCTCAAAGCTAAATCCGGCATATTTACACTTGAAATATTTATTGTTTTAAGTGTTCATTAATGTGCATTGTCCCTGCCAAATAAACGATTAAATTAATAAATTATCAAATATGCCAGATCTTTTTTGTTCCAGCCTCTCCAAACCACAAAACATGCTTTTTTTCTATGAAATGACAACAAATAGAATATCTTAAGGTTTTGGACTTTTAAATGCACAAAACAAGTTATTTGAATCACCTTGTCCTGTGAGAAATGTTCAAAGCCATTTTATACTGATATAAACCTACATATTTTATTAAAATAAAGTTTTAATTAATTGATATTTTATAGACTAAAGATTAATTGGAAAATAACTAGAAGATTAATCGATACATAAATGTTAGCTGCAGCCCTACAGCAGATGTTTAGCAATTGTGGTTGGAAATGACTTACTGTAATCGATAATCAAAATTGTGGTTTAATCATTTTCTGTTAATCAGTAAATCCATTCATTTATTGATCTTTTCGGCATATTGGAGCAAAGGCATTGTATTCTGTTTGAACCGAAGAACGTATGCAATGCATATTTAATTGTGGTTCAGCAATAAGCTACATGTAGCTCAATTAATCACCCTCTTCCTCATAATAAGTCTCCACAGCATCATAGGAAATACATTAAAAAATATATCAAACATGTAAGTTGTTCGACAGCAGTGCAGCAGATAAAAATACCTACGCTGTTGCTACTCCTTAAATAAGCGGATTTGCTTAAGCGCTTAAAGCACCTCAAACGTCATTTTCCTGCCCAGATTCGGGTTGTATTTCTGACAACAGGGACTCGGAGTAGGCTAGAAAAATGGCATCTTCCATTTGTAATCAATAGGGGGATTAACCTTTGCAATCAGCAGCGCCTCTCTTTGCAAAATGTGAAGTCAAGGTTTAGGATTATACCTGTGAAGACATGATTTAGCTCATTATTGGACTTAAATCTTCAGCCCTGTATGACATCCCATATATCACTGGCATTAGGTTACCATTACTGTCAGCAATCCTTCAAATATCTCCGAAGAAAAAGCACCTCATCATGATGAGCCTTTCTGGAAATGAATGTATTTGCAGAGGTGTCTTTAGTAATGATCCTCTATATTTTTAGAGCCAAGATTTCCACTTCCGTGCCCTCATCAAAGGCTGGTCATCTTCTGAACATTTAGATAAGTACCCCAATGGTGATTCTTATTATTTCCATCGCTCACACAGCGCTCATAAAACTGTCACAGAGCCACCTTGGCTTCCTCATTTGTTTAGCAGCACAGAACAATAACTTGACTTCAGATTATTTGCAGCATACTATTATATTGAGAACAATCGCCTTATTTAACTTTACCACTGATTATCCAAAGTACTTTATGGTGAAGAGTGAAAAAACAAAAAAGCAGAGACAACCGGGGTCGTGTATTTCAAAAAATGCCAAATATTCTATAATTCCAGTTTCTCATACATAGAGAACAACAACATAGTCTTATCTCAGTTGGCTGCATTACCACAGATGACCGTTAGTTGGCCCTGCAAAAGGTCAGACAAAGTTCAGTAGACAGCCTCAACCAAGCAACATCTCATCCACACTCTATTTTTTGTAGGATTCAAGTTTTAACAATGGTAGTCCAATACATATTCCTTTTAGATTATCCTTTCAGTGGTCTGGTTTGCCAGTTCTAATTATTTTTATATTACTCTAACGAATTGTATTGTACCTCATGTGTCTTATTTTTATTGTATTGGTCAACTGGTTTTGATTAACTTTTGTATTCTTACTTTGTAATATTTCTAAAGTTAAACAACTCATTTTGAAACCCTTCTTAATTAATCAAAAAAAGAAATGATTCTTCTCACATGCAACATGAATTTGTCGTTGTAATTGTGTTTACTTTTCTTTTGTGACTAACATCCATGAAAGCTCATGCATTGTGCAGCACATAGTTAACTTGGAATCAAATATGCTGTACTGTACCTCAAATTGTTTTAAAATAAGCCTATATTATTGATTTGCTTTGAAAAGCTAAGCAACAAAAGAGGCAAGAATAGAACATTCTCCCGCCTGGATGCATCCTAAACATTTTAAATATCTACATTACAGCCAAAATGTCTTCCATAATGTGGTGCAATCAGCTGTTCTCTGTGCTCACAATGACTTCCTGTTCGCTGCTATGAATCACATAAATTAGTTTTGACCATAACATGACTATTCCCCTCTCCACTTCTACCCTCTACTTTGAACATTTTGACTCTACAAACCTCCTGAACCTGACTAACCATCTGTGTGACTGGTATATGCATCACGGTGAAACCGAATAATTAGTTTAACGTGTGACTTTTCACTAAATAACCATGCGTTTGCTATTCTGTCACACTTCCAATGAACGTTACATGTATGTAAACTCAGCAGTCAAATAAGTCAGCTAACTTTAAGATACGCAATGAGACAAAAGACAGATAATTAGAACCGATTCGTTGTAACATAAAGCTGAGGCTGAGGCTCAAAGAGGCGCTTTATGTTTGGCAAAAACAGATGATATGCTGTAAACTTGTTCCACAGAGTGGCTTAGTGCAGACCTGAGGGAAGCTAATGCTAACTACCGGAAGTTAGCGCCGGAGAAGTGAAAGAGTAAAGCTAATAGGAAGTATAAAAGTACCTGGTTGCAACGTTTGTCTTCTTTCGTGCTCGCTGTACTGCTGGAAGTTGTCCTAAAATCCACACGACCCGAGCACGTTTCTTTTTTTGCTGTTGTTGTTGAGTGCGTGAGGTATCCAGGAGAGCCTGTTGTTAGCAACGACGTAAACTGTCAAACAATGGCGGAGCCAACTACGGCAAGCGGGAGGCCGACACGTGCTGTTTGTTGACGTTTTTTCGCATCCCCCTATGGGCGAAATAGCGAAACATTTAAGATGGTTTCGTTTTTGTGCTGCTGTCAAAGTAAGTGAAGTAAGCAGAAGTAAAGCAGGGCCGGTTCTAGACAATGTGATGCCCTAGGCGAGATTTTAGCTGCCCCCCCCCCCTATAGAATATATAAAGACTAAATGAAAAATCTCTACAAAAGACAAATACACTACAAAAACTGAAACTTATTGACATAGGTTATATACATCAAAAAGGCTTCAAATGTATTCAGTATTGTATGAACATGTTTGAATTGGGGGGTGGACATCACCTCCTCTAGGGGGGTATGCCTCAAACGCTTCAATCTGGTGCACTTTGAGCACACAATTACTAGAGACTAGATCTGGGGGTACAACTCTAAACACCCATATGAAAAAGATCGGTTTACATTTTAATAATCAAATAAGTATGTGAACATAACCAATAACCTACCATAGCCAATAACAAATAAATGTAACTTATTTTATTTTTGTTGTTCATTCATATCTTATTTTACCTATACATTTATTTAGTAATGCATTTTTTTTATCTCTCCAGTTCTAAACGATATTTTTGGTTTACTGTTTTACCGAAAATTAGGATGAGCACCAACGGTCAAAAATGTTTTTCCCCTCCTAGAGCTACCAGCGCAGCGCCCCCCCAGATCTGGCGCCCTAGGTGACCGCCTATGCCAAAAACCGGCCCTGAATGCATTAAGCAGAATTAAGTGCAGTAAGCAGAAATAGTGCAGTCAAACAAACGCTGGATAACATAACATAGCCTTCCATTTTCCACACTAGAGCTGAAACTATGCACTAGCATCCCTGTTTTTGACGTGACTCAGTACACAAACATGTAAGACTGTTAGTATGCTATAAAGTTTAACTCAGCATTGAGGAAATTAAAGTGGATACATGTGTCTACCAAAACTGCAGGGATATTTTAAGGACACTGATTTAGGCGAATGATGGATGGCATGCTTTCAAACATTTGTTAAAGAGATTTTTCTGTCACATGCAGGGCTTTGATGGTAAAACATGGAGGAGATTTCCTCCACAATATAATAATTGTGCTGATGTCAAAGTAAGTGCACTAAGCAGAAATAGACCGATTAAAATTACTCAGGGTGATTCATAATCAGCGTTTTTATTAGGCAAAACTATGTTATGTTTAAGACATGGCTACAACAGTCATATCCTCTATTTCAGGGAATTTAATTAAACTGTCCTAATTCCACATGTTGTAGCTGAGTTTCGAGGTTTAATGACACAAAGAGTATTTTGAGACAACACACATATTCAACATTTTGAGCCAGATTATTGTAAAGTATTCTCTACAACAATCAATCTGGGTAAAGAAAGCTAAACACAACATTAAGAAAGGTTTCTTTTAGAGATGGACTCGTTATCTTCTTTGAACAGACATGCAAGTGAAATTACATATGTATATGTGAATATTGAGCTTTAGGCCTTAGTGCATTTATGTACAGGTCAGCCTCCAACACATTCACATTGAGCAGGTCTCCCTTGAAAAAGAGGTCAATGATCTCAATGGGATACAACCTGGATAAATAAAGGTTTGAAATGAAATGAAATTCAGGATAGGACTTGATGGATATTTTTTTTTCTCATTTTATTTTACATGAAACATTTTGGTTGGTTTAATTGTATTAATTATACAGAAATTGAGTAGGCAGTTCATATCTTTCAATTTTAACTGTAGCTGTTTAAAGACCCCATAGACTCTTTTCTGTTCATCTGCTACATTTATAAGAATTCGTTATCCTCTTTCTCAGCCTGCCATTATTCTTCTGCTTTTCTATAATGAATCCCATTTCAAATTCATATTCAAATGAATACAAGACTATTATGTAGATGGGCTTGAGGACATTTTAAGTTGCATGAGTTATTCACTTAAATTCTAAAATAACTTTTTCCAAAGAATTTGAGCAGTCATATGTTTTACACTTTATTAGCATCTGTAAAAGTGACAGTGATGGAACATAACAACATACAAATCAAGCATTGTACTGACGTTACATTTTGATGTACTTTACCTGAGTAATTAAAAAAAACATGTATTGTATTGTTAAAGATCGAAACTGTACTTCCCGATTTTTTGGCTAATCTGGAACTCATTATCATGTTTCAGAAATCTAAGTTGTTTGTTGTTTGACCAAAGAGTGATTTACCTCTAAATTGCTCAGATGGTTTCAAATCTTTTAAAATAGCAACATCCTGAACTAAAATAAAATAAAATAAAATGTATTGATAAAATGTCATTTATAATCGGGGACATTTTTCAGCAGAATCAGATATATATAATTTGATACAACTACTGTCCTTCTATGGTTTTAAATGCAGGACCTTCATATGTATTTTTGATGTATTGCAACTTTTTCATTAAGGTTTTAATACTTTTTCCACCAGAGAGTTGTGATAGCAATCTTTCTCTCTAAGCCGTTGTGAACTTGATCTTAGATGAAAATCCAAACCCTAAACATCCGGGTTTTGTGACATATTTATCTGTGCTTCTCATTCTTTATTTTGTTCCTTTGGCACCTTGGGCTTTGGATTTGGGAGGCTTAGTTTGTCTGCATCCTAATCTTTAGCAGCTAAAATTGCTCCAAGCTGATTCTTGTCACTCCCTCACGACACACTCCTGGAAACATGAAAGTATTAAACACATTGACTAGATTTAATCATTCGAAAGCAGAGAAATAATGGACATGTCAATTTTCTTCCCCCTTTATTAACAAATGAGTTCATTTTATGTGTAATTTCACTTTTCTCTCACTTGTATTCCATGCCATCTCCTACTCTATGGCTCATTGTTAGTGTTGGGGTGACTAAGCGCTCTCAGAGATGCTGGGGCATGAACAAAGCCATGATATCTAGTGAATTCTCATTACAAGGGGATTATCATATGTGCCAGCATGCATTTCACTCCCACATCATTAAATGTTTTGGACCATTTACAAGCAATTACACCATTGCTAATGCTTATTTTGCACCCACCCTTCCCCCCGGGCTCATCGTGTTATTTTACATGTTTTGACAACTTAGCAGGAATGTATCTTCCGTCACTTGTCTGCATTTCCTTGGACTACCTGGTAATGATTATGTTGATGTCAGAAGACGCCTGTGTGACTAAACCCAATACAGCTCACATGTACTCCAACTAGAACGTGGAAACTGGTTCAGTGTAAATACTGATCTGAGAGGTCTATTAATGCTTAATGAGCCAATAATATTCCAGAATGAACGCTAATTCCAGTTAACATGTTTCTCCCAGCTGGAAAATGTAACGTTACCTGGTTCACAGCAGGTTGCTTCATTAGACGCCTCCTGCACAGTTCAGCTGCCAAAGGCTGAAGTTCTATAATGTGGATTTTTTTATTATATAGAGCACAATATACAGTTTCTTTAAAATACAGGAGGATTCAGATGAAGTTACCAGTTTTTTCCTGTGATAACTGCGTTTTTGTTAGTATGTTTGTATGTATTTGGTGTGTGGTACTGTTAGTCTCATAAACTGAATTTACCCTCTGCAGGTAGGATTAACATACAATTTGGTTGTTAAAAGGTTAAAAAAAATGTTGTCCAACTGGTTTACATTGAAGAAGACTATGAGGTTTATTAGTTAGCCTATGGGGGAGACCACTTTTCTGTGTTTAACGATTTATATACAACATTCAGACTCAGAAACACAGAAGAAAGTGGGCACTGAATGCACAATGAGATAAACTACAGAATAAATGTATCAAGAAAAAAATGTAAAATGTCAAGTGACTTGGTACATATGCAAGGAGGCGTGCAAACTGAAATAGGTATTTATTTAGAGGCTATTAGTTTATTAGCTGGGTTATTTTTTCACAGTACATGTGTACTTTAATAACACAAGTTCCTTATTCAGCTTTATAAAAAAGTACATCTTTTATATTATTTCATGTTGTCTCTTAATAATCTAACATAATTTATACAACGTTCTTTTTTTCAAACTTGAGCTGGAACTATGCACAATAACAGACTCTGTTAATGCAAAACAAAAGTTAAAAACAGGTAGCATCCCTGTTGTTCTAGGAAGTGAATCCGTACACACAAACATGTAAGAATATTATTATGCTAATTTGTCTCCCTCAGCATATAGGAAATGAAAGTGGATACATGTGTTTACCAAAACTGCAGGGATATTTTAAGGACACTGATTTAGGCTAATGATGGACGGCATGCTTTCAAACATTTGTTAAAGAGATGTGTCTGTCACATGCAGGGCTTTGATGGTAAAACATCCCAGCAGAGACTTGAAAAAGGAGATTACCGCCACAATATAAGTTCCTGTTGACCAGAGAAAACATGTCGTTTCTCATCAGCAGTGTATGAGAGCATTCAATATCAGCCCTCCTGCAAGCTCCCAATCTCCTTCCAAGCTGCTGTCTGCGCTCCCTCCATCCGCCTGTTCAACTTTTTTCATTAGATTTCCCACTCTTATGCATCCCAAGTATTTTTTGAAGTGCATAGTGTGTGGAATGATGCAATGCATACAAGTGTCAAGCCTGCACAAATCTCATCATGTCCAGGATGATTCACATATGGAAAGTTTGGTTTCCTAGCAACAGCCAATAAAGGCCGGGTTTGATTGGCTATTGCCTGTGGCCATTATAACTAAAGAGTCAACAGGGCTGCCTCTATGAGCTGATGAGACAATGTTTGCAAGCAATCAAAGGTGGGTTTAATCACTCTTACCGGCTGGTGATAAACCAGAGAAATAATGGGGATTTGTATCTTGAATGAGAGAAGTAGTGCATATAAACCCCTTCTTACAGGACGTTTGATTTTTACATGAGCACACACAGAATGGACCTAATCAGGTATTTGAGCTGGTTGGTGATTGCTGAATTAAATCATCTGACTGTCTTTCACGCTGGAGGGTCACATTCACATATTCTTCGTGTGTTACTGCATCAGATTGTGCCTTGATTAGCAGTGATCAGTGGGAGAATGATTTCATGGAGAAATGTAAGTCCTTTGTTGGATTGATCACACTCTCTATACTTTATGCCATGACTCTGAACTAAGAAAAATCCTTCGGACTCTTTCAGCCTGAGCTGCTGAGGGACCTGAATTCATATTTTACCACTTTAGTTTCCATTTGTATTGTATTTACACATGACACTTCATTTAGGGTGAGACAATAGCTTTTACATGGAAGCGAAAGCCAGCAAGACTAGCAGCGTGCCACAGTGAAACAAAGCATGCATAATTTGTTCAAGCTCTGAGTTGTCTGCAGTTTTCTACCTTGAAGCTCCAATAGGAGAGGTGTCTGAATGTAAAATATATTTTCCTTTGTTGCCCTACTCATAAAGTATTATTTCTAACGAGAAGACTGTCCCAGGATGTTAAACTGACACTCTCGAGGCTCACCGTGTTTATACAAATTAAATCCGGTTGTTAGACGTGGACATGGAGTATATGCTCAACAACTTTTGAATTAGTGCTCACTCCCTGAAAGTGGAAATTGAGAAACCATGAAAAAGTTTTGCTAGCCAATTAAATCTTTTCTACCTCTCGTCCCTCTGGTATACTCTGGTAAAAAGCCATCACAGACCAGCTGGCTGTGTAAACATGTGCCTTTTGGATTTCACAGTAAACTGAATTTGAGCTCACCAAAAGTTACTTCTCCCTGTCCATTGCAACTGCCAATACACAGAGTTACCACGTGAGAGTATATACTAGTTTATAAAGGACACTTGTATATTATACTTGTATTTTTTTCATTCCATTATTGTATTTACCTTCTAACATATTTTATTCAATGTATACTTTTTTTATTAAATTGTTGAATATGTAATCAGCACTCCCGTTTCTTGTACAGTAGGTACCGGATATGATATGTATTTTTATTTTAAGAGGTATAAGAGTTTGCCAATTATCTTCTTCCTGTTGTGGATGGTTTGCCTCTACCCTTTCTAATTTGACTTATGCTCTAAATACAAGTGGGTATTTATATAAAATAGTTTTAGACTAGTATTTGTTTATCAGAACAACGATTTGCAGCACATATTTGTTTGAAGCACTTCAAAGATAAAAAACACCAGAAATGAATCACAGTAAGAAGTGAAGTGCCTTAATAACAGGTGACTTTTCTACCAGGGTTTTAATGCACTATCACTGTCTTACTTTATTTAAGTTCACATATAAATCAGTACTTTGAAGAACAAAAGAAAACAAAAAGCTATGTAAAGACCCAAGCCTGTTTGTTATGCTCTGTTTCTATCAAAGAGAATTATTTAAGACTATAACATGAAAGTTCACGCTCGTCTTAGGTTTCTTTTCAGATCTTCAACTCTCCACGGACAGACTTTGCTGATTTGACACAGTGGAAGAAGAAGAGCCCTTGTTCAGTTGGGTGATTTGAAACAACAGTAATTTGCCACCCTGGATGAAATGATTTTCAAGTGACCAAACACATTATTAGTATGACTTGTAATTTGGCTTATTGTATAATTAGGTAATTACACAGTATAGAAAAGGCAGATACACATTTCCCTTTGCTTTTGTGATGCATGAAGTGCATTCAGCCAAGTAATCCATATAATTAGAGATCAGAAAAGGTTGAACATAATTAGTGACTAATTTGTTTGTGCTAAATATATAAAGTATATACAGATTTAAGGCATATAACTTTTAAATGTGAATGTATCACTTAGAAAGTTACTAAATAAAAGTGAAGAGGTCTTTTTTAGCTCTTTTATATTCTAAAGAGGAAAGAAAGTAGTATTGACACTGCTGACATGATATTCAAATGCACACATCATGGGCTGCTTCTTATGTGTTCAAGGCAAATGCATAGCCACCATTTTCTCAGCTGATAATGACTCAGATAACAGCTCTTACGTTTGTATTTAAATAGAGAAATGTAAATGTTTGCATATATATATTCTATTTGATAAGCGTCACATCTGTACATGGGTTAGATTTAAAGGCTAGGGCAGGGAAGACAATAAAAGGAGGGAATGGTATCATGCCAGATGCAAATGATAGTGTAGAATTAGAGATAAGAACACTACATAAAAGTCCCCGGACATAAATCCAACCAGGTCCTCAAGCAGTGGGACAAATTGTTCATAATGTGCTGATGATAAGCATGAGAATATAAGAATCTGAGAGCAGAGAGCTTTCCAAGATGAACTTTCCCAAATGCCTGGAAGATAAGTCTTTGATGAGGACACCAAAAACGAGAGCTTGCACCCTTATAAAAACACGACAGATCATTACCTACTGTATGCAGCCTCCGCATTTATCTGCAAGTGGGCCCATGATGAGGTGAGTTCCACCTACAGCGAGCTGACTTTGAAGTGATTTGTGGTAACACTGGTATATTAAGGCCAAAGCTGTTGAAATATTGGATGTCATAGATATCTGAATCCTTTTTTCTCAGGTTTAAATCTCAGTGTTGTTTAATAGGGGGTTGGAATAGTGAAATATTGATGGAAATGATGACACATAATTAATTAAAAGGAGAGCATTTGTACGATTCAGGTGGTGAAACCTGAACCATACACGCATGAGGTGAAAGAAGTATTTAGATATTTTACAAATTACCAAAATACAACAATGTAAAGATACTACATTCAAAATCATACACCTTGTAAATATATAACTTTGATCAATAAAATGAACTTATAGTGATTTATTATCACATATCATATTATCGGTTGTTATTATTAAAGCATTTGTGTTTTAGAAAGTGGTTTTCTATGATAAATGGATGAGAAAATACGAAAATGTTTCTCATCATGAAGGACTTATTTGGACTATTGTCTTAATGTCTAACAGCATCGAACAGTTGTGTAAGCATGAGATGTAGCCTTATACTGTATAGACACTGCTTTTTCGCAAAGGATCACAAGACTAAAAGTTTGGTAACCATCGGTTTATTCTATACAAACTTATTTAAAAAAACGTACTCACGTACAGGAGTAGAACTATGAAGCAACTCAAAGAAGGTGGAGGTTGACCTCATTTTGACTCCTTTAAAAATAACAATAGGTAGTACGTCCAAGGGGTCTAGGTCAGGGGTGTCCAAACTTTTTTCCCAGAGGGCCACATACAGAAAATATACGACGGGCAGGGCCACTCACTAGAGGTGAGGTATATTGCCTCATAAGTTCAGTTGTAAGTTGGAAAAATCAATCCAATGTAGGTCAATTATTCTTGATACTTGAAAATGCTGTTAGAAAAAAACTGCCTAAATCACAGCTCTCCAGAGGGTTAAATTAATTTTGTTAGCAGCTCATTCCTTAAAACCGATTCTTCAGATTGCTTATAATAAGAGGAAATATCAAGGGTATATTTCAAGGCTCTTATGTTCATTTGTTATTGTGCTTTTTTCTTATCAACTTAGATTTATTTACATTAGAACATGTTTTCAACTTTAATTGACTCAATTTATTTGAAAATTGGGCTTATTAACACATGAATACTGTGTTATATATTTGAACATATATATTCAAGAAGTACAATATAAGACAAGCAGAAGTTTATTAGACTTAAAGGTGGGGTAGGTAATTTTGGAGAAACCAGCTCGAGTGCGCTCGAATTTGACAGAACAGAGCCCCTCCTCCAACACACACGGACGCGCACATGACCAATGAGGGCACGAGATAAGTTTGTGCACAGATGGAAAGCTGACAGGCAGGTAGGCCATCCAGTTATTTTAGCCGGGCCGGCTAAAATGATTGGTCGTGCTTTTTACAGCGCTACGGCTTCCACAGATGAAATTTTTTTATGGATTTTTTGTCAAAGCACTTAAGATATTCATTGCTATCGGGATGTTAAGAGCATTCCATGGAATATAACAAAAAGTGTATCTCGAGCCGGTTTCTTAAACTTACCTACCCCACCTTTAAGTCATTATACTTTTTTAATTTGCTGTGGGCCGATTTAAAATGGTCATCATTTGGCCCCCGGGCCGTAGTTTGGATGCTTGGTTGTGAGATGATAAATGGAAAAGAAAACAAGAACCGATACCAATTTCTTTAAAAAAGAAGAAGTATTACTACAGTACAGAAGCAGAACGTAAAATGGAAATACTCAAACCTACTTTAGCAACTTTCCACCACTGCATACATGTGTTAAATTGAGACAGACAAAAGATGTCAAGGATTTTAAAAACATTTCACTGTCAACAAAAGCAGAGCCTTTTGTATCTTAGCTCTTATTTATCTTCATTCTGTGTGTGGAAAGATCTGCGGCAGCACCTGATAACTCGACTGACACGCACAACAAAGGTGTTAATTCATCTCAGAGAGTGTAGAATTCCACACTGTGCCAAAGCTTCCATAACTCCACACCCATCACACCTAATTTTTAACAGTCAGATAACACTAACCACCGCCCCAGGGCCACATCTGCTCCGTGAGCGAACGAAACTACTCAACCACCTAGGAGATTTGCTTTACAGGATGTTGCGGCATTTGAGCGTTTCCTCTCACAAATAACTAAGAGAAATGTGTTCAATCGTGACAGACAAGACAAATCAGATTACAGCTTGCTACATCATACTCTCGTTGGATATATTTGTAGAACAATAATATATGTAAACTAATTTTCTGCGGCTGTGCTTTTTTTTTTTTTATAGTATGGCAATCTCAGCTCACAAATATTTCCATCTTTTGTAGCAGTGTGCTCTGTGCTTAACCGTGTCTCCTGGATATTGTGTTCATATTTCGTCACAGCACACAGGTTTAAAAATAATTGTAAATATGCCCCAATAAAGATTTGATCAGGACATTTGCAATGAAGACATGTGCAAAGTCACAAGATGTTCTAAGTTTCTGCATTACTTCTGACAATGTTCTTTTTCTTTCTCGTACAATTAATGCTCTTTAAGTTATGTTCAGAAACTCAAAGCACTTTAACAAAGGTTAAAGGTTCCTAATGGACTTTTTCCCCAGTAGTAGCACTGTTGAGTGCAATGTTTTGTTTGTCCACTTTTAAGCACACAAGGTCGTAGGTGAGTGTATGGGTGACAAAATACACAATCCTGCCATACTTTCACATGAATGCACTGAGCCATACTGTAGGTGATGGTACCCTTCATAACAATGCAGAAATGTGTAAGAAAATGCAGGGCAGAAGACGACCAGCACATTTTTTCATTTAAGAAGAAATGCACTCAACAAGGATACACACAATGTTGGGGAGAAACACTAAATGTAAAGTTAAAACACTGATCATTTACAAACTAAAAGGCACCTTTTAGAGAAGGATTGTCTTAGCTTGTTACCAAATGTTAGGATTGACTTGAAGCATGATGAAGTAGTTGTTTACTTTGACTACTTTTGATTGAAACACAATCTTTATTTGGGCTTTTATTTCCTAAACCAATTTACAGGTAGGACATATGTGAACCATTGTCTTATGTACCAAAGTCCTGCACATCAACACCTCGCTAAGTCTTCCATCTGATGCCCAAGACCATAGTAACCTGTAAGTATTTTACCCTTTATTATAAGCAAGAAAGCAATTGTATTTTCCCCAAAACTTAAATGGCATTTATAGGAGACTGGGTTGCTGTGTTTATATCACTGCAGCGTAATATCTTAGAAGGAATTCATGACATTTTCTGTGTAATTGATAAAAGATGAGACATACTGAAGGCATTTGTGGAACTCTTTGCACCTCTCTAGCGAACAAACCATGACATAGTTAGCAGAAAATGCAGGTCGTTTAGTTCCCAAAACATGTATCTTTTATAAGGGCATTGACAACAGGACGTTGAGGCAGTAGGGGTGTCCAAATGTGTCATGTCAGCAGCCTGTGCTTCAGTCTGATTGATCCTGCATATGTGGTTCCTTGACCTTGCATCGCACTATGAGACCTGAATCCATATCATCGTCACCCGATCTGTCTTTTTTTGTATTGACAACAAACTAAATATAAATAATATATTCAGAATGTGTGATTTAGCAAATGGAGAGGTGTGTGTTATTTTCTGTTGGTTTTAAGGGGGAAGGCTTTAAAATGTTGGCTCAAACTGCTAAACAATAATGAATAATAATCATCCTGATAAAGAGGCCTGTTTATTTGTTTCACTAAAGGACTACCAAGATGAAAAAGAATGCCCAACGTTGTTATTAAAGATTTGATCCACCCTGATAAATGGGTTTACAGTTAAGTAAACTGAGTAAAGTCTTAATATGAGTTGTATTCATCCCCTGTTTCATCCATCATCCTCTGAACAGCTTTGCAAACATTTAAAATGGTCCTACTGGCAGGAAAAGCATTAGCTTTTCATTTAACTGATGAAAAAGGGAAAACTCCAGTACAGCTGATAGTGTAACTCATCTATTTCCCCCAAATGTCTTTCAGAGCAATTACAAAAATGACTTCCTCTGCAAAACCAGAATATAAGCCAACAGTGTGAGACTGAAAAAACAATCTTCTCTAACAATCATTGCCTCTGGATTTCAGATAAACCCCTCTCTCCTTTATTAAGCCGTATGATAATTCTAATGCGAAAAAATGAAGAACAAGGGTGTTATAGCAGAATGTTTAATACAGCGTATTTCTAGTATATTCATTTAATGTCACATGTTAAGCCATATGATGTGTGTTACGGAGTTGGTTCACACAGAGTTAGAGAGACAATGGTCATTCTGAATTATCAATAGATGTATTCATTTTAAGTGAGCTGACATCGAGGTTGGAGGAAGTTCAGAGAAGGCCTTAGGTTATAAAAACAGTTCACCTTTGTTAGTTGACTACTCCTAAAGGACGTCATGAGATAAGTAAACTTTCAACATCTGGAACATACAAGTATAGCATTCAGAGGCAGAACATGTGATATCGTGTGTTAGCTAATGTAAGGAAATGTGTGTGCGTCATGTCAAGAGTCCTATATATGTTTCTGTAAAGTTCTACTGTTTGAGAGCATTGCTGTAGGACTGCTTGAGAGCAGAGGTAATGTTTTCCTCGTTATTATTGATTGTTGTACAACGAAATAATAATTGATCAACTATATCTGTGTTTGTGTTTTATTGATTCCTCTCTGTTTCATTCTTTCCTGTTGTGAGTGCTAAATTGCCACAACAAGGGAATTCTGCAACATGATAACCTTGTCTTACCTGGAACTTTTTATATGTTGTAGGAATAGGACACAAGGGGCCATAACCTGTACATGTCATACTGGGTACATTACTTCTCCAACATAGAACATGTATCTGTTGTGCTTTGCATTATTGTGCAGTCACAGCTTTGCACATGCAGTAGATTGAGGCTGTAAGGAGAGGATCAGCACAGGTGAAGGTTGTGCATAGTGCAGATACTCTAAGAAATCAATGCTGGTTACTTACGTGTGATGGAGATGCTTTTAGGAATCCATGGCATATTTGTTTGTGCAGTACTGAATAACTGAGTGTATTACCTCACCACAGTACAGACACAGACACAGAGTGTCCTCACCACAGTACAGAAACTGCACTCGTCAAAGTCCTCAATGACCTCCTCACCTCAGCTGACACTGGTTCCCTCAATATTCTCATCCTCCTCGCCCTGAGTGCAGCCTTCGATACCGTGAGCCACAACATCCTGCTCACCCGACTCAGGGACATTGGTATTGAAGGTATTGCACTCAGATGGCTCCAGTCCTACCTCACTGATCGATCCCACTTCATCTCCCTCCCTAACCACTCCTCTGCCACAGCCTCAGTCACCCAAGGCGTTCCTCAAGGATCAGTACTTGGCCCCCTCCTCTTCATCATTTACATCCTCCCCCTCGGTCAGATACTCCGCCACTTCAACCTGGACTTACACTGCTATGCTGATGACACTCAGATCTACCTCAGCACCAAATCCCTCCATAACCCACCCCTTACCCACATCGATTCCTGTCTGACAGCTATTAAAACTTGGGTGCAACATAACCTCCTCAAACTGAACAGCAACAAAACAGAACTCCTCCTAATCGGCTCCAAATCCACCCTCAGCAAGGTCACTAACATAACACTCACCATCGATGGCACCATTGTTTCCCCCTCCAATCAGGCACGCAACCTTGGCGTAATCTTTGACCCCACCCTCTCCCTCGAACCTCACATCCGCCAAACAGTCAAAACCTAATTTTTCCACCTCCGCAATATTGCAAAAAGTCCTACCCTCTCTCACCCGCCCCGCAGCCGAACGACTAATCCATGCCTTAATTTCCTCCCGCCTCGACTACTGCAACTAACTTCTTTACGGCATCAGCACTACATCCCTCAACAGACTCCAACGGGTTCAAAATGCAGCTGCACGTCTCCTTACGCATACCAAATCATGGCATCACATCACCCCAGTCCTCAAAGACCTCCACTGGCTTCCTGTCTCCCATCGCATCAACTACAAAATTCTGGTCCTCACCTACAAAGCACTCCACCATCTGGCCCCTCCTTATCTCACAAACCTTCTCACTCCTTATCAACCCCCACGGTCCCTCAGATCCACTGCAGCCGGATTTTGCAAACACAGACTTCATATCATTATTTACAACTGTTGCATAGTTGAATGCACTTATATGTTTTCCTGCAGAGTTAGCTGACAAGATAGGGCCACTCATGACTATAGATTTTCCAATAGCTTTGATGCTATGTTAGCCTAGCATAATGACTGGAAACAGGGCAATAAAGCTAGAGTGAGCTAAAGCTGAAACAAATTCGCAAATATGAGCGCCTCCTCAATTACTTACTGAGTAATTGAACCTCCTCAATTAATTAATTACTCAATTCCTCAATCACTTTCTCAATTATCAACACATGTATCTCCTTTGTTTAGTATATACAGAAATGTAACTGTAAAAACGTACATTTGGTTATTTTTGGGAAGTTATTTGTAAGACTATATTGCCCAGGTGCAACGAATGAATCCAAACCAAGAAAGAGTTCATTGTAGAACCTCCCATGAAACCACAACTGGTTTTAACTGAGAGAGAGAGAGAGAGAGAGAGAGAGAGAGAGAGAGAGAGAGAGAGAGAGAGAGAGAGAGAGAGAGAGAGAGAGAGAGGACACTAGTTAAAAGAACAAATGCAAATTCTTTACTAAAATAACTTGATATCAAAGGCAGGAAGTCAGTCTGAACCGAGTGAACAAAGAAAACAGGGAGCAGGCAAAAATCCCAAAACATTGAAAAATACAAACAAAACAAACAAAAATATGGCAGGTGAACAGGGAAAACAAGGGAGTGGATTAACCAGGAGGAACTCATTTCAAAATCAGGGGCAGGTGAGCATGAGGGATGTGGAAAATCTGGGAGGTGGAAGACATACGAGGGCAGGAAATGAAATTGAATACATTTGTATTTTACTAAATAAAATGTGAAAATTCAGATGTTAAACCCCCACATCCTGACTTCCTTGTTACTATGTGGTAGGTCATTTGTGTAAAAATGTGTACTTTAAACAATGAATTTGCTCATAATTAATATAACAGATGACTGCAATCATTACAAATAACAAGAGGTCCCCAGGTAATAAAGGCTTGTGCCAAAAAGGCTCGTTAACAAAGCAACAAAGCTGATTCCAAATATGTCAAAAACATTTCCTGATAAACAAGCAATTTGGAATTCAATTGCTGAGCTACATGTGGAAATAATCTGGGCCTTGAAGAGCACAAGCAGAGGTTTTTTGGAGCTGCATGCATGGGCACTGAATACAACAGGCTGTGGATCTGAGTTCGGACACCTGGTTAGGATGCCCCGCAAGCACCTTCTCCTTGGAAGCGTATCAAGCATAAATTAATGGGGAGAGACCAGCCAAGTAGGAGACGGGGGCAGAGCAGAACATGCTGTAGGGGTTACATCTCCATTTGAGGTCCCCCAGGGAGAGGTGGGAGCGAGCGTGGAGGGCAAAGGCGGCTGAACTGCTGAGCTTCCCCTGCTGCAACAGCAACCCTGTCAAGGATAATAAGTACCTTGAAGAAGGATTGACAGATGGGGAATTGTTTGGTAGTTGTTGCTGTGTACTGGATTTCTGTTCCAATTACTTGTGTGTAGGCGAGTGGGTCGAACAGGGTTAAAATTATAAGCAAAATGAAAGGTAGGTTCACGGTTTATTCCTGTAGATCGCACAATATTATACAAACTATGTCGCGAAAAAAGAGTTAAAGGTCACCTATTATGCAAAATCCACTTTTTCATGTCTTTTATACATCACCACGTGTCCCCTCCGTGTAACGATATTCTGTAAGTGTCAGGAAAAAAGATTCTCTCACTTTTTGTCCTGATCCATTTATAAAAAAACCTGTCTGAAAATTAGCTGATCAGATTTTGGCCACTTTATGATGTCATAACGATTTTTTGGCTTGTGTAACCATTAGCCAATCACCAACCAAGGTAACCCCCCCCCCCCCCCCCCCCCCCCCACCTTAACACCTGAATCTCCTCCTAGAGCACCATTGTGTTCTCTTTAACCAAATATCTCGCAGAGGGGCGTGGGGAGTGGCTCCTTATTTTCATCTAAATTAAAAGACAGAGAATCAGCACTTTTGAATCAGGGCTGAAACAGAGGGGTTTATGGGATGCTACAATGCATGATCTGTTTGGTATTTGGAGCCAAACACTTCAGAGACATGTTTTGTATATATCTGAGACCTATCATATATTGATGAAAAACAGTATAATAGGGGACCTTTAAGTAATCCTTACTCTGAACTTGTCTTTACAAAAGAAGAACATAATAAGCTTAAAGGACAAGGCTGACAACACTCCATTCCTGTAATCAAATGCCATGAAAAGATTTAAACCAACAGTGTATTAGTCAGCCTCTTAATACTTCTCTACTCTGTCTGCGGCAGTCAGCCACAAACCTATTCATTTTTACTGGAGATATAAATCTTTAATAAAGGGGTCATGAATAGGTGGTTTTATTTTAAAGCCTGACATTGCTCAAACTGAAGTGCATTTGATGGAGTGTATTTTCAGACGCAGATAAAAAACGAACTTTAACCACATACTGAGTGTTTACAGCACCAGGACAGTGTATGTTGGATTGATTAAAAATGTACTAGTGTGTATGTGTGTGTGTCCATGGAGGAACATGTAACCCTCTGCAATAATGTGTCTTAAGTACTTTTTTGACATAAAATGCAGTGTGAAAAGACATACCTTTATTTTTGGTCTTGATCATGTCATTTATTTACATTTGTAATTTTTCCAAAGAGGTATATTCTATTCATCCATATTGTACAGGATGTAAAAGACTCAGGCTAATGGTGAAGACATGGTGAAGCCCTTGATGCATCCTTGTCGACCCGAACCGTCTGGAAGCATTCAAAGGAAATGTTGGAAACGTTGTTGATGAAAGTGTTGCCCCGAACAGTCCACAAGCCATTGATAGAAATGTTGTTTTCAGTTATATTGTGGTACAGGTCCAACCATAAGGGGCAGCCATGTTTCAGTAAAGCTCATTAAACTACCCTCCATATATTCCGTCGGACTCCTAGCCAACACAGTTAGCTTGTCCATTATAGCCAGAGATCTTACGTTGCCTGGTGAGGAATATACTGTATCTCCTTTTTATCCATAAATCTGGAGCTCTCCTCCTTTGTCCCTTTGGTTTACCCTGGATACTCGGTGTTCTTCTCCAGATTTCAGTGGGGAAAGCCGTTGTTCAGTCCACAATGCTAGCTGTCTTTAAATGTGATCTTATTGTGTCTCATAAGTTGCTGCTAAATCTACCATTTTGTATACAATCTCTCTGGGTGGGTGGTGATATGATGTTGCATTTGAGAGTTATATTCAACACTCCTTTAGACAAAAAGCACAAACTGTTACAGTTATGTTTGAAGGTATATGTTGTTTTGTGTGTGGTCATGCCTCAGTCAATGTTATTGATATAGGTTATTTTCATAGCGCCTATTTCTAGATTTGCTGCTGGCTGTTTCATTTTTCCTCCAGCAGGCTGGGTTCAAAGATTTGTCAAAGCTGAACTCAGAAGAGCAACATTTCCAACGCCTTAGGCTGTATACACAAAACTCAGCCCTGCAGACAGCATCCAAACGGCAAAGACATTAGTCCCATTTATTACCCATCCTGGCCAAAATGGTTTTTGTCCTTCACAGCGAGGGTTCGGCAGTATTTCCAATTACCATAGACACTGTGTTGACCCTCTAGGGCTTGGGCAAAATGAGAACAGATGTAGATGTGAGGAGGTTCCATTACATTCAATCAATATACTTTTTACAGGCTGTGCTCGTCCCTCACATTGAAAGTGACAGACAGGATCAGAGGTATCTTAACCATCTGCAACACATCAGGCTGAATCATGACACTTGTTTCATCGCTGTGATATTTTTGCGGATTCATGGTACAGGTTTCTATTTCTTCTACCCGACTTCAAAATCCTGTTTGATTTTCTTTCATCCGACCTATTTCAGTTTCAAAGTATAATATACTGGTCTCTGACAGCCACTCAGCCCTATTAATGTCGCTCTGTATAGGAGGCTGAAACCTGGCGTATGAGCACCATCTCTCTAATTGGTATCCCACTGGTTATTATGGAGGCCTTTTGATTGGGTGATGGAGCGTTAACTGACTAATTGCCTGGAAGGTACATGAACCTGGTGAGCCAGACAAAAGACTAAAGGGAATCTGGGTAAATGCTCACAGGCTAGGATGACAGAAACAGATTTGTGACGCTATGCATTTCTGTTACTTGAGGACAAGTTTGGGGACTTTTGGGAATTATAACATGGAGTATAATGTTGCCATGGAGTTGATGATGTATGTAGCAGTACTAGGTGGCAATTTCATACCAGTCAATATTTTTGTTTAAGGGAGACAGTATTAAAGAAATGAAGACATAAGTGGTTGTAAAGTAATTTTCTGCACAGCCAAACCCTTCAACCCTTTAGTAGGCAGAAGGTACATCTGCAAAATGATACACCTACCAATCTCTTTTTAATTACGATACTGATAATGGTACGTCTATAAAACTTTGAATTCAACGGACTGGTTACGTAATATAATTGAAAAAGAAAACAGGCACTTCAAAAAGTGTGTTTTTCTGAAGAATCAAATAAATGTTACCTCACACAAACCTACTATACACAGCGCACTTTACATAATGCAGTCCATTAGAAATACTGCAGATCAATATGGCTTACATCCAGGCAGTACAATAACAGTGCACTTACTTTCACACTTTCCCTGGCCCCGGTTTGCAGACAGACATTTCGAATAACAATAACAAGAATGTATATGTTTTGTTGACCAAACCATCCACTGTGTAGTCATTAGGCATTTGTAAAGATAATACTAATAAAGCTTTATTTATATATAGCACTTTTCATACAACACAAGTGCTTTAGAAAATGACACATCACAAGTTAAAAACAAACAAGAAATTCCCCTCAGATTATTTGTTAAGAACTTTAAAAGGTACATGCAGCAAAATATAACATTTTATCAGGTTAATAGACACAAGGAGGTAAAATGTATGATAATACAAATAAAATAAAATAAAATAAATAATGGTTTCTCTCTGACAGATAAAATATAAAACCCCATAAAACAAAGTGAACATATAGGTACAACCGAAAATAGAATAAAAAGATTAAGACCTATAAAATAAAGAAAACAATATAAAGGTAGGTAAATAATAAAGACTAAAATAATATTTAAAGTGGGGGGTTGCTAATAAAAAGCTACTCTAAAAAGATGTGTCTTTAGCTGTCGTTTAATATGTCCACTGAGTTGGCCTCTCTGATATTTCCTGGTAGGGTGTTCCACAGTTTGGGAGCGTAGTGGATAAAAGCGGCTTCACCCATTTTATTTTGGGGGACTTTAGGGATATTTAGATGGCTGATGCTTTAGTTTTTCTTGTCTTTCACCAGAAAGACACACGCAAACTAGCTATGTTGTGATATACATAGTACTAACTTAATACATAAATATGAATACACACACTATCATTTTTTTTTAAACTTATGGCGATTAAATGGAAGCAGCATTACACATCACTGTCCCAAAGATGACACATTAGCCACATCTGATTCTCCTAACCTTACACCACCTCTGCAAACATTTCCTTCTAAAGTGCAAAGTCCTCTGCTGAATTTGCTGCAGGTCGCCACATGCCATAAGTCCTCCCATCAGAGCTGAATGGCCACTGATTTAAAATGAAGTCTGAGAAGAAGTGTGGAGTAAATGAATTTCATACACCAGTAAGCCTGAAAACTCAGTTCTGACCTAGCAGTCACTCTGATTGCGTTTGACACGTGGGTAACAGTGCTATGCTAATCCTGCACTGTTAAAAGGCATGTCGCTGTGTAATGCACACCCATACAGTACATGTCTGAATTCACTTAACAGGGATGTTCATGAGTTGGGACATTGTACTTTTTTCCCTTAACTGATCATCAGAGAGTGACCTAAATGCTGTGAGCTGTTTGACTCAGTAACTTCTCACCATAACCCTGAAAAACTTGCGCTCACCCTCATAAACGCAATATTTTTCCCACAGACAGATGGTCAATGTTGCAGCTGATTGTATTTTTGCTGCTGGAATTGAGCCATCAGTTGGGTTGGTGATGAAGCATCAGCCGTTTGATATAAACTAGTGAAAGTGACAAGGAGATCATTGCTGGTTCTTACCTTGGTCAATCCTACAGGTCATAAATAACCTGAAGGTCATCCTCTCAGCTCAAGCTAATGGAACTTAGATGTCTGACATATGGGGAAGGATCTTCCACAATCTTTAAACATGATTACAGTGACACTTTTGAGTGATTATTTAGGAGCTGAGAATGTCTTATTTTGGTGTTGTTTTATTTGTCACAACATGAAGACTGATAAGACCTTTAGATCTCATGGGCTAAACACCTGGTTTTCTCTATTGATTTTGAATTACTATAAGGTAAGCACACCATCAGCATTTTGAGATTGGATCACACCAACCTCAACATCCCCTTGGGGGAGTGGGAATGCCCCTTCCCCACTTGTCACCTCCTCTGTGGTAACAAGGGAGGAATGCTGCACCTGCCTTAGGTTATGTTTGAAAATACGAATCAACAAATATAAAAGCAACTAATTATGGAACGAAGATTGACATAGGGTTTTAGGAGGGCTAGAGTTCAGAGTCAGGCCTATAACAATTTGAGTCTCAGTTTAGGTACATTTTCTTCTTTCAACTGCAACTCCGGCAGTAGGAGAACAATTACAAATAGGTATAATATCACAATTCAAAGTACTAGACTTACTTTAATATCTTATAGAATAATCACCCATTGCATATAATAAAATTATTCCGAACAAAGGCAAGGCAATCCATCGTGTCAGACATGTGAGGCCAGATAACCAAAACCTGTGGACCTCCCTTCATAAGACAGGACCCAGGAGCACATTTTGCAATGATGACACGCAAAGACTTACAAGGCTGTCATGTCTGGTAGAAATTATTTTCTAGATCTTCTAGATGTTCAATCACCCACATTGCTTGGGGAGCAATTTGGAGTATAGGCCTAAAGTGTCTTTTGCCGAAAGATACTTCAACATGCAAACTGGATGAGCCAAGGATCGAACCCCCAATCGTCCAATTAGTGGACCGCCCACAGTAAGGAAGTTGCCAATCAAGGCCAGTTTGTACACACCCACACAACTTCAAGAAGAGGTCTAATCAGGCAACATAAGTGGAAGCACCTGTGTGAGTTGAGTACGGTGTGTTGGAGCTCCACAGGGCTTTTAGTTATACAATCCTTGATTCACAGGTATCCAAGAATGTCTTGTTAGGGATTCATTCATTGGAATTCAGTTTTTATTTGTTCCTTACATTTGTCTATCTTAACTGTATGTGGTGTCCTCAAAAAGGTCTCAATTATAGTTGCAGCAACTTGCAGCAATCCAATTGGTTCCCTTTTCTTTCGTTTTTGGCAGTCTGAAAAAAACATGTTGCCTATATTTCTACGATCAATCTCACAACAGGTGTTTTCCATTTTAGACGTTTGTGTGTGTGTGTGTGTGTGTGTGTGTGTGTGTGTGTGTGTGTGTGTGTGTGTGTGTGTGTGTGTGTGTGTGTGTGTGTGTGCTTCCTCAATATTCAAGCTGAACGCTAACACTGGCATAACTGCAGGGACTTCCACTTAGGATGAAATCACATACACACCCTCTATACTGCTATCAATTGTATGAAACCTTTTGTCTCCTTTTGGATTAAACGCAGTTTAGAAATAAGTCATGACTAAGTAAGTAAAACCAAAGAGGAAGTATCTAATTGCAAAAAAGTGTTTTGGCATTCTGCAGTTAAGGGGATGAGAAACTAATCCATAAGATATTTGGTTAGATGATCAGTTCTTTCAGGTGACTCAACAATATATTATTTAAAAATATCTTTAATTGCAGGGTGAAGACTTTTCCAAATAAAACAGGAAACACACATATTGTTGTGACATTCCCAAATGGCATCTATCTGTCACAATCTTACGAAGGACCCAAATGCAGCACTCGAGAAACCCAGGAGTATTGGTAATGTTCTTTATTGGTAATACTACCAGAGCAGAGGAATACCAGCAGAACAGTATCAGCCGGATGATGTGCAGGCCGACGAACCAGAGGACAGCGGGCAGAAGGTGAGTCAGGGCCGGGCAGAGGGTCAGGGAGCAGGCGAGGCGGTCAACGTAGGTACAGGCAGGGTCAGACAGCAGGCAAGGCAGGATAGTCCAAGGACAGGCAGGATCAGGGAACAGGCAGGTCAGGGACAGGCAGGGTCGGAACCGGGTAGGCAATCTGGTAACAAACGCGTGAAAGACTAGCATGAAGGCAAAGTACGATCTGGCAATGGGTGTGTGTCTGGTGAGGGTTTAAATACTGGCAGTAAAGCTAATGGGTGCAGAAGAGAAAGAGAGTGAGCAAAAACGTGGGTGTGGTTAACCGGTGAGACAGGTGAATGGAAAACTACTGGTGAATGATGGAGCAGAACTGTGACAGAACCCCCCCCTTAATGGACGGCTCCTGACGTCCCTAAACACTAATCTACAGAGGAGGGTGGGAGGTGGGGTTAGTACTCATCTGAAAAAGTTCTTTCGGCCTCCTTCTCCTGCCCCCTGTGGGAATCGGCGTCCTCATCAGAAGCAGGCCCCTCACTGTCCTCCTCGGAAGAGCTGACAGTATGTGGAGAGACTCTCCTTGTGTCTCTGCCCGTCGATGTGATGGCCTTAGAAGGTTGCTCGGGATTGCGCTGATGGAACTCTCTGATGAGCCGGGGGTCCAACACATGACGAGCTGGAACCCAAGACCTCTCCTCAGGGCCGTAACCCTCCCAGTCTACCAGGTACTGGACTCCTCTCCCTCTGCGACGGGAACGAAGCAGTCGATGGAAAGTGTACGTAGGTCCGCCGTCAATCATCCGGGGGGGTGGTGGAGGAGGGACCGCAGGAACCAGTGCACTCTCTCGGACAGGTTTGATCCTGGAAACATGAAAGGTGGGATGGACCCGCAGAGTCCGAGGCAGTCTTAGCCTTACTGCTGCGGGATTGATTATCCTTATAATCTCAAATGGTCCAATGAACCTCGGTGCAAGCTTTTTCGACTCCACCCGTAAAGGAATATCCTGGGTGGACAGCCATACCATTTGGCCCACCTGGTAGACGGGTGCCTTGGAACGTCGGCGGTTGGCAGAGGAGGCGTACCGGTTGGCCGAATGAACAAGAGTTATCCGGGCTTGATTCCAGGTCTGGCGACAGCGACGAATGAAAGCCTGAACGGACGGACAGGTAACCTCCCTCTCCAGGGCCGGAAACAGAGGGGGTTGGAACCCGTATGCACACTGAAATGGGGACAGCTTGGTGGCCGAACTGATCAAAGTGTTGTGGGCGTACTCGACCCAGAGCAGTTGTTTAGCCCAGGCCGCTGGGTGCTTGGAGACTATACAACGTAAAGCCGTCTCCATCTCCTGGTTCTTCCTTTCGGTCTGACCGTTGGACTGAGGATGGAAACCGGAAGACAGACTGACCGTGGCCCCAATGAGCGTGCAGAATTCCCTCCAGAACACCGAGGTAAATTGGGGACCACGATCGGAAACCACATCGGTAGGTAGCCCATGGAGCCGGAACACATGGAGCAGGACCAGCTCCGCCGTCTCTTTAGCTGAGGGGAGCTTGGGTATCGGCACAAAATGAGCCATCTTACTGAACCGGTCTACCACCGTCAAAATGGCAGTGTGCCCGTTGGACGGTGGCAGACCAGTAACAAAGTCCAGAGAAATGTGGGACCAGGGGCGATGAGGGATAGGCAGAGGTTGTAGGAGACCAGCAGGAGCTTGGTGAGAAGACTTGTGTTGATTGCACACAGGGCAGGCATTAACAAATTCCCTGGTGTCCTCCTTAAGTGTTGCCCACCAGAACCTTTGCTGGACTACCTCCCGGGTACGTTGGATACCAGGATGGCAGGTGAGTCTGGAGTTGTGGGCCCACTGGATAACATCAGACCTCAACATCTGCGGAACGAACAGGCGGTTCGGAGGACAGGCACTGGGTCCCGGCTGGTCATCCAGGGCGGCCTTGACCCTCTCCTCCACTTCCCAGGTAAGGGCGGCGACGAGCTGAGGAGTCGGAAGGATGGTGTCTGAGCCTCTGGGAATGTTACCTCCCTCCCCAAACTGACGAGACAGAGCGTCAGCCTTAATGTTCCGAGAACCAGGGCGGTAGGAGAGGGAGAAATTGAACCGAGTGAAAAATAGGGCCCATCTAGCCTGTCGGGAATTCAGTCTGCGGGCCGACCGGATGTATTCCAAATTCTTGTGGTCGGTCCACACCAGGAAAGGTTGACTGGTCCCCTCGAGCCAGTGACGCCACTCCTCCAGAGCCAACTTCACTGCTAGCAGCTCCCGGTTTCCAACATCATAGTTTCTTTCCGCTGGTGTCAAACGCCTTGAAAAGAAAGCACAGGGATGGAGTTTTTGGCTGTCTGTTGCTCGCTGAGACAGGATGGCCCCCACCCCCATATCAGAAGCATCCACCTCCAAAACAAATTGTCTTTCAGGATCGGGTACTCGGAGGATGGGAGCGGAGGTGAACCTGGCCTTAAGGTTCTGGAACGCCTCCTCAGCCGAGGAGGACCACTGGAACATAACCTTAGAGGAGGTCAGGGCTGTGAGTGGAACGGCCAAGGTGCTGTATCCACGAATGAACCTCCGGTAGAAGTTGGCGAACCCGAGGAACTGTTGTAGCCGCTTCCGGGAGTCTGGAACCGGCCAGGAAGTGACTGCATCGACCTTGGAGGGATCCATCTCAATGCTCCCCTGTCCCACGATGTATCCCAGAAAAGAGACAGAGGATGTGTGAAACTCACACTTCTCCGTTTTAACAAACAGTGAGTTCTCCAGCAACCTCTTGAGAACCGCCTGGACGTGGTGCACGTGTTCCTTCAGAGTCTTGGACAATATCAGGATGTCATCCAAGTAAATAAATACGTGTCGGTCCAGCATGTCACGGAGCACGTCATTTACCAACGCCTGGAATACTGCAGGGGCGTTGGTAAGTCCAAAAGGCATCACCAGATACTCGTAGTGCCCCGAGGCGGTGTTGAAGGCGGTCTTCCACTCATCCCCCTCGCGAATACGTACCAAGTGGTACGCGTTACGCAAGTCCAGCTTGGTGAATATGGTTGCTCCCTGCAGCAACTCGAATGCAGAGGAGATAAGAGGCAGTGGGTATCGATTTTTTACAGTAATGTCATTAAGACCCCGAAAGTCGATACAGGGCCTTAGGGTCTTGTCCTTCTTCTCCACAAAGAAGAACCCCGCTCCAGCGGGTGATGAGGAAGGGCGAATAATCCCAGCCGCCAGAGAGTTATTGATGTACGTCTCCATGGAAACTCTTTCCGGAGCAGACAGGGAGTACAATCGTCCCCTGGGAGGGCTGGTACCGGGATGCAGGTCGATGGCACAGTCGTAAGGCCGGTGTGGTGGTAGGGAAGTAGCCCTCGTCTTGCTGAATACTTCCTTAAAGTCCAGATATTCCGGTGGAACCCCTGTAACATCCGGAACTTGGCTGGGGTTCACCGAACGCTGAGGCGCGGCAGCCTGTTTCAGACAGATCTGATGACAAGAGGGGCTCCACCCCAAAATGGCTCCCGTCTCCCAGTCAATGTTAGGGTTGTGGCGGCGGAGCCATGGGTAACCCAGGATAAGCGGGATATGAGGAGACCGGAGAACATGAAACTGAATAGTTTCGTGATGGTTCCCGGACAGGAGCATGTGAACGGGTACAGTCTGATGAGTCACTGTCCCCAGCAGGTGACCGTCTAAGGCGCTGGCTGGAACTGGGCGAGATAAGGGAACCCGGTCTATTCCCAACTGCAGCATAAGCTCTTCGTCCATAATACTCGCGTCTGAACCAGAGTCAATAAAAACTGCAAGAGCCTGAGAGCTATCCGGTAATAGCAACCTGGCGTGGCTCAATGGTCTCTGAGCGGGAACAAATCCAGGGGTTTGGCTCACCAGTATGTTCCCCATTACTGCTGAGCCTTGCCTTTTACCGGGCAGCGAGAAACAAAATGGCCGGCCCGGCCGCAGTAGAGACATAGGTTACCTCGTCTGCGATGTTCACGTTCCTCCAAGGTGAGGCTGGTGCGACCCACCTGCATGGGCTCATCACCCGCTGGTTGCGGCTCTGGAGTGAGGGGAGGAGTCCCAGTCGGACCCGGATGTCGGGGCGCCCAGGCATGTTGAACTCCCTCCGATCGTCGCTCCCGTCTCCGTGTCTGGATGCGCCGATCCATGCGGGAAGTCAGCTCAATCAGCCCATCCAGTGAGTTGGGCAGATCAAAAGACACCAGCTCATGCATGATGAGCATGATGAGCCTCGGTGGCCAGGGAGGCTATCGAGGCTTCCTGCCTCTGGAGAGCATCCTCAACTCTCTCGAAACGGTCTCTAGGTGTAGAGGAGTGCGCTGGGTCCATGTTCTGGCCAGATCGTTCTGTCACAATCTTACGAAGGACCCAAATGCAGCACTCGAGAAACCCAGGAGTATTGGTAATGTTCTTTATTGGTAATACTACCAGAGCAGAGGAATACCAGCAGAACAGTATCAGCCGGATGATGTGCAGGCCGACGAACCAGAGGACAGCGGGCAGAAGGTGAGTCAGGGCCGGGCAGAGGGTCAGGGAGCAGGCGAGGCGGTCAACGTAGGTACAGGCAGGGTCAGACAGCAGGCAAGGCAGGATAGTCCAAGGACAGGCAGGATCAGGGAACAGGCAGGTCAGGGACAGGCAGGGTCGGAACCGGGTAGGCAATCTGGTAACAAACGCGTGAAAGACTAGCATGAAGGCAAAGTACGATCTGGCAATGGGTGTGTGTCTGGTGAGGGTTTAAATACTGGCAGTAAAGCTAATGGGTGCAGAAGAGAAAGAGAGTGAGCAAAAACGTGGGTGTGGTTAACCGGTGAGACAGGTGAATGGAAAACTACTGGTGAATGATGGAGCAGAACTGTGACACTATCAGTAATAACTAATATTAAATATTGATGTTAAATGATGCTCCTGTCTGCTAAAATGCTTGTTTATACTCATTTAGGTTTGACATGTTTAATTTCACTATGACAATCAGGACAGAAAAGCTATCCTCCTTGTATCAAGAGACAGGCCGATCATTCACTGAGGCATCTGAATTCCATATTGCTCCAATCCTCATTTCAGTCAGCATGTCTCAGATAAGCAAAGGCTCAGAGGGGGGGCTGGTGAAATGTCAGAGAATGATAATGAGGATTTTGAAATTGCAGCCAGCCATCTGGATTAATGTGCACACGGTTTCGACCTGTTTTCCTCCCTTCCGAAATGAGAAACTTTGAAACTTTAGCAAAAAGATGTTCGAGGCGGGACTGTTGCAGCATTTCTCTGCCTTGCTGTTGTGTATACAAAAGAAACAGACACAGAATGGGGGGGCGTAGTTGTTGTGCTGCTAGTGCTAAGCCAGCAGCGGAAGTAGTTACAATCCAGAGTAATTATCTTTCCTCTGTAAATTGGAGGTTGAAACTAAATGCTACTGTGCTTTCTCCATGGGCTCACGGATGTGAAAGATCTTGGTAAAAAATTATAAACAGCAGTCGGGCCATTTCTGCTCCATGCGTCACTGAACAACTGCCTTGAATGAAAGGAAGCCCTTCTCCATGCTATTTTATTCATCCATGGTCATGCCGTCTTTGCTGTTGAGTGCCAGCATAGAGTCACACTCTAGGGCAGCATTATAATAATAATAATAATAATTAATAATAATAATTCATTTTAATTAGAGGCGCCTTTCAAACCACCTAAGGACACTTTACAATTCATACAATATTCTAAGGAAATGTTTAAGACTGTACAAAAGGACCGTAACAGGGAACATGTTGGGAAACAGGGGACATGTAGCACTACAGTGAGTAGGCTGATCTGAACAAGTGGGTTTGAGGAGGGACTTGAATGTGGTGATTGTGTCAGACTGTCGGATGTGAAGGTTATGAAAAAGATTAAAGAAAAGATTATGCCTGCATTGATTTATTCAGATCTTCTTAATGGCATTACAGCAGACTATCTGTGTAAAAAGGAGCTACAGACTGCCTTGAATCTGCTGTGAAAAGGAAGAAAATGTGTCGTTGTCATGACCAACATGGCGCTTTGAATGTTCACCTCTGTCTGTTCAAACACTCTGTTCCCTGATGCAAGAGGACATTAGACACAGCTCAATGTCCTTCAGGCCGGTGGCCCAGCATGCCAGCAGCCCCCTGCAGGGGAGGGGAAAACATAAGACTATGAAATGAGAGTACTGGATCAATGGGACACATGTAATGTATGCATGCATGGTGTTCATCAAGTTGACAGCGACATTACTGCTGCTTTAGTTGGTCTGTTTGAACAATGTAAGTGTAGTAATAATTTCTCTGTCAATATAAGCCCTGTGCCACCAAGCTGTTGCTCCAGCTATCAAGTTTTCAATTCTCGCATGGCACACATACCGTTTATGGTCATAGCGTTGGCAGATTTCCAAGACAAACATATTTAATCTAAAATAAAAAAAGACCTCCTTGTTTTTAGACCGAGGTAGACAAAGGTAGCTACTAATTTCTCACCGGCAACTGTCGATTTTTGTCAGTCAAAATGACAATTGTGCAGATAGCCTGCTAGCTAATAAAACTAACATTAGCCCCATTGTGGAAATTGCGCTCGATTGCTAACTTTTCATTCTTTCCCACACTTGTTTAAGCCCAAGAAAGCGATCCTAAATATGCCCTTGATTGACAAGATTTTTATTGTTCTAAAAAGTTAGATTTAGGCTGCATATCTCAGGCAGAATTACGGTGGCTGAGAAGTGCAAACGACAATTACAAAGTGTGAAACACTTTAACAAAGCTTGAGACAAATTTACATTTTATAAAATAATTTTTTAACAACTTTATTTTTCAGTTTTTCACAAATACAGTACTGTATGTACATTTATGACAAAAAGTTGATTTCGGGTATACAGCGTTAAAAAAAAAAGGAAATTGATAAAAAAAAAAAGGAGGGGGCTGAGCTCATGCGGGAGATTCTACCGGCAAATATTGCGGTGATGAAACGCCATATCATGGATTATCAAGGATTATTTCTGAAACAGTATGGAGCTCAAAGGCTTTCTCTCTTTTTCTGAACTCCTGCAGTATTATTTTAGGTATGTTATATGTTTAACTGCTATGCCTGTCATCTCTGCTCTGTGTCATTGTGTTGTCTCCTGGGTTCTGTAGTGCCCGGAGTCTGTCTTTTAATTTTTTTCCTCCCAAACCCCATCCCCTCAGGAAGCCTTTTGCCTCCTGTCAGGTCATCATTGAAAATAAGAATTTGTTCTTAATTGATTTTCCTGGCTAAATAAAGGTTCTACTACTACTACTACTACTACTCTCTTACCGGTTGACAAGGTGAGTTCCTTTTTATTTCCTGCTTCTTCACACACACCCTCTGTGCAGTACAGGTTAGCTCTGAGTGTTAGTGTTGCTAATGTAAACATGCACCGACCATATTACGTCCAAAACAGTCGGGCATTGTTTCTGACAGCAACGTTTCTGATAGGGCCGTGGGTGTAAAGCCAGCCTACATTTCCGATATTACGTCATATCGGACGCAAATCTGGATCAGCTCCGTTGTAGCCCCGTTTTTAGAGATTTGGGTACGGAGGAAAAGAGAGAGGGTTTTATTTTTTGACGCTGCGTGAGTTCCTCGACACACCGGGGACACATATTTATGTATAAAAGACATCAAAAAGTGCATTTTGCATGATAGGTCCCCTTTAAGTTTGTGTCAATCACTTGCACGTCACTTCTGGTATGATGGACATTCCCTTTCCGGTTTGATTCTCTAGTTTGTTAAAGTGTTTCGGCAAATGTTAAAGTGTTTCGGGAAATGTTAAAGTGTTTCGGGAAATGTTAAATTGTTTCGGCAAATGTTAAAGTGTTTCGCTAATGTAATTTTGTTTTACAAAATATAATTTTGTTTTACAAAATATATTTTTTTTTTATAAAATGTAATTTTGTTTTATAAAATGTAAATTTGTCTCAGGCTTTGTTAAAGTGTTTCACACTTTGTAATTCTCATTTGCACTTCTCAGCCACCGTACAATGCTTAAAAAGACAAAAGCTAACAAAAAAAATATTTCGAACTTTATTAAAAAATTCATACATGAAGTTTTACAATTTGTCTCCTTTCAAAGCATTTTTTTCTTTTACCAGTCATGAAGAGCAGGACTGTCCATATCAGTCCACTTCCAATGTCCTCCTCCTTTGTCCCAATCCTTCTCATAGTGAATGATGGTCTGCCATGATTGCGCCTGACCTCATTAACCGGTAGCATAATTGACAGCTGTCGGAGAGAGGACATGGAGGGACACAGTGAATTAGCAATTGAATCCAATCTGCTCTGACCTTCTGATCAATGCTCTGGCATTTGGAGTTGGCGGAGTGAACACCTGTGCCCAGTTCACAGGCCCTGATAGATAAAACAAGGAGGTGCTTCCAGGCTGGACTATCGATGACTCTTACTCCCACATCAATTCTTCTGACTCCTAGGGGTTTCAAGTATTCAGTAAAAAAAAAGTTGCAGCTTTGGCGGAGCAGGGGTACAAACTGAGATTTGGAGGGGGGTTTATTTAGAGCAGTGCTTCCCAAACGGATTCTGCGGCAACAAAAATATTGCTATAGCTATATTAAAAGTTTTGGATACATTCAAATGTATTTTTGCAGTTCCCAAGTTTTTCCTCATGCATGTCTGTGTCTTGCCCGATCTGGAGCTAAGGGTTTATTTGGTACTTTTCTCAGCTGCATGTGCAGTTCAATTACCTCATTATTTTTTATTGACATTTTACATTTTTTGACACTTAATTAAATGGGTGTGTTGCTACTATGATGTTATTTTACTAAGTTTCAATCCATTAGTCATCTTGTGAATACGTAAGTAATGAGTATAATAGTTGTTTGTCAAATTTCACTTGGCATTAGTTTATAAGAAATAAACGTTGTATTAGGGATAAGAGTGGTAGGCCTGTACACCTGGTAAAATGGCTATTTTGCACGAATATGAGATGTTGGTTTAAACTTTGGAGGGACTTCGGCACAAACTCTTTAAAACCACTGATGTAGAGAGCTGTTAAAAGCAGGGCGTGTCTTGTCTCTCACCTAAAAATGTAAAAGTTAATAATACAGCAGGCTATGCTTTTGGAGGTTGTCTACCTAACAGAGAATCTACACAATAGCTAAGCACTTGCCAGACAGTATCATGCTCAGAATGATGGGGAAGCAGCCTGGGATTGCATATGTGTAGGATTATCCAAACAAATCCCTCACCACCCTCCTCAGAGATATTGCCAATATGCAGTGACCCTGTTGTTCTCCCTCTCTCTTACTGAAATAAATAGCTGTGCATATTTCACCGGGTTGTGGTATATTCCCGCCTTTAGCTCTAATTAGTGAGTAGATGAGAGAGTTGTACACAGTTACTCCAGGACATGTTGTTCTTTTGTTGTTGAGTTTAGGGAGGATATTTCACAGTCGCTTGTGTCATCAATGGGCTTCACTTCTTTGTGGTATAGACTCGGGATCACAGCATCATCTCTACGGTAACTCATGTTCAAGGCTGTGGAGCTGAGGACACAGCTTTACAGTACTGATGAGTGACGTGTGTGCTGGAAGGATCTGGTTGATTGATGGTTGCTGGCCGTTCCCTGTTTTGTAACAGGATCATGACGTGTGCTGGGAGGAAATAGGTTTTTCAAAGCAGCAGATCCCTTTGTTCTTGTGTCCGTACGTGCTGCCTAACTTTCAGCCTTATAGGGACGGTCAGTCTGGCACATATACAGTCTATGGTCTGCCTTTTATCTGTATTGTCTCCTGAATATTACGTTTACATTGAAATTTGAACAGGATTTTGGTTATGAGCAACTCACAATACTTCTTGTATGTTTCGGTAATTCCTGAACTTCAACAAGCACTCCGGTCCCGATCCCAGCTGTTTTTATCACGTTTTAGTGTCAGCGTTTCTGAGTTCTTGCAGCGTTTAGTTTATGCAGTGTTTAGTTTATTCAATGCTTTCAGTAAACCCGGCACATGTTTCGTCAAGTTGGTGAGCGTTTTCTAAATGCTTTGCATGTGTTTCTTCATTTGTATGTGTTTTCTCACATTTGTGTTTTTATATTTGCATCGTTAATGAAAGTGTAGTGCGTTTCTCCTAATGCAAATGTTCTTGGACGTTGTTAAGTGTTTGCACTTGTCGGCCAGCATACTAACCAGTAACAAATACGCATTCAAGCAGAATATTGGTTAGATAAAAACATGCAATTTCTATTTTTTTATTTAATTAAAAGCACTAGTGAAGACTGTATATTATTGCATTACTTTTGCTGGACTAAAAGATATGTCCTCAAAAAGGCCCTTCTAAAAACACTAAGCTGAAAAAGAATTCCAAACTTTAGCAGAGGAATAGGAAAGCCGACAGTTACGAACCAAATAGATAAACATGTTGCAGCTTATTACTGTAGTTACATTAGGGGCTTACTGTGTGTTTCAACACAGCACATCTAGGCAGAGGATTCCCCCACTGACAACTTTTCCCATGCAACCGCTGCCATGCCTCGCAGGATATCATCATCAAGTGCACGAGTCTCTGGAATTTCCTCTCAGGCCGCTGGAACTGGAATGTGTTTTTACTGCTGAAACTCTGGCAGCACTATCTCCTCTAATTTCCCCTGTGCATGTGAACCACACAGCATATCATGCTATCCATGCCAAACTGTGTCCTTAAACTCTGCATTACCCTTCATTCCTTCCATAAAAGTCTTATATTTTTATTTTCCATCTTCTCCGTGTTAATAAATCCTTAGCAAACTATATTCCTGGTGCAATTTGCATTTCATCATCTCTCAGATTGGGTCTTTTGTCTAATTCCCTTTCATATTACCTTTCTGTCTTTGTGCACTGTTAGAAGCTGCACATTTCGGGTCCTCAGTCTTCCACAATGACCTGTGCTCATTGCAGCGAACCCACATCAATAAGCTAATAATTCAACCTCTGTCCTGATGGGTGCTGATGTATGTACTAATCACCTTTGTCCTGAGATGGAACCTATTGAAAATCAGTAATGTATTCATTAACTTAATTGAATACAGAGTGCAATGTGTTCAACCTTGAGTATGATCAATTATCACTCAAATCTAATTTCTTTTATATGTTTCACTGTATTGAATAAATGATATCGGTTGCATGTTAGATATTTTATTGAACTTGCACGACACCATGTACAATTTGAGTCACTTGACCTTGCACATTACATGAACAATAATGTCAATAAAGAAATGGATACAGTATAAAGCACAGGTGTTAACAGCAAGCTAAACATTTCACCGTTCATACTGTATGTTTTACCTTCCTTAGTGGTCCGACGGTCCTCTACAGCAGGACGTTTTTAAGGCAAAGGACCACTTTCGTCAAAGTGAGACGGAGCAGGGTCCTTCTACTACAAGGGTAGAAAAATGCATATTAAATTACAATAACATGTTAGGTAGTCTACATGTAAACATACCGTTTATGCAATACTCATATGCAAAAATAACATATACACAACATATACCCTTATCTATAAAGTTTGCCATTATGGATAGATGTCACACAGTGATTTAGCGAACTCACATAATTGCTTGAGAACTCAGGAGACAGTTAAATTCATGTTGTGTTAATAAATTGTGTGTGGTTTTTGTTTCATTAATAGTCTTGATTATAGCTCAGTTGGTAGAGCTGGCAGCCCATAAACGGAGACTTGGTCCCCATGCGAAGGACCGGACAATTTATCGCGTGTCATCTCCCCCTTTCAATGCTGTCACTCCAACAAAGGCACTGGTTTCCAGAAAAAAATCTTTAATAAAACAAACCTCATGGACCCTCATGAGAAAAACACATACTCTACAGATGTGTAAGGTTGAAAAGTGAGGCAACCAGTATAAAAAAGATTTACAATAACCTCAAGGGCACCTGAACAAATGTATTAATGCAATAAAATACAAGGACATTGGTGGACGTGAGTTACAATGAACATCAGTCTACACCTACAGCATGGAGATAAACGGTATATAATCATTGGGTACTTATTGTGGCCCTGCAAGTAAAGCTTTCAAGCCTATGTGTCATGTTCAAAAACACTATCGAACTCTTGAGGACCCTCTAGAGAGCTCACGTTTGACCCCCTGTTGAAAGTGCATGCTCTACAGATGTCACCCCTTTATTAGTCTTATAACATCACCTTGTAAAGAGGCCATCTAAAGGAATTGGTGTTAAGGTATTTACTTTTATCAGAATCACCATCACATTCTCACTGAGACCGTTGAAAAGTGAGGTAACCAGTATAAACAGCATGTACAATATCTAGAAGGGCACCTGTACAAATGTAGACATAAAAATGCAACAAAATATAAAGGACATAGTTACAGTGAACAGTCCCTCTGTGCGGATAAATGGTTTATAATCATTAGGTACATTTTGTGCCCCCGCATGAAGCTTTCAGGCATGTGTGTGTATGTGTGTGTGTGTGTGTGTGTGTGTGTGTGTGTGTGTGTGTGTGTGTGTGTGTTTCCTCAATATTCAAGCTGAACGCTAACACTGCCATTGAGTTGGCATAACTGCAGGGACTTCCACTTAGGATGAAATCACATACACACCCTCTATACTGCTATCAATGTTTTTTTTTGCCCTTTTGCTTCTAATGGTTATGTGTTCTTTATTGACCTTAATCACTGCACTCAATTTATTTCTCACGTTTGAGGACTTTCCCGGCCTTGCTCCTAAACACATCAGTGATTTTTTGCCCCGGTATGTGCTCTTCTCCGCTGATGGAGCCCTGATGGCTGCTCACAGGTCATGCTGAGTGACAAGAGTGATTGGGCTTTTTCTCCCGTCACCATGGGAACTCTCTGCTTACTTAACTCAGACAGCTATCTAACCTCAATTAATCTCGTCTTAAACCTCACTTTTTGTAAAAAGCTTTAAATATTAATTTTTATTTATACATTCTTATTTGCTCTTTATCTGATTATTTGTTGCTGTCTTTTCTTCCTCACTGCTTATGTCCTTTGGCTTTTTATTAATTTGATCTGCGTAAAGCTCTATATAACACTCTTAAGAAAGGTTATCTACTATATAGTTAAAGGTTGTTATTACTATTTATATTTTAACAGTCGTTTCTGGAAATTTTCTAGGCTCTATTTTGCCCCTGCAAATAAAAAACATTGGTTCATCTACATGTGTATATCAATGTTTTATTGATAAAATACTAAATATCAGAATATATCCATGATATTTGATGTCTTTAATGCATCCTGATTTTATTTCCTTCCAAATGTACTTTATTGAATCCAGAATCAAAGACACATAGTTATCATTGAGGCGAAAAGACCATTTAAATGTGCCTATAAAAAACAAAATATGGTCTGACTCTGCCCTTAGTGTGATCTAGTTGTGTTTGATGTTGTGCCGGTTCTGTTCCTGAAAGCCCCCCTGTCGCCTTTTCATCCACTAATCCTCCGCTCCGCTCGATGATGCTGCTACCTGACGGTGACAGAGACGAGGACGCCTCTCTGTGATGAGAGAGGTACAGAGAGGCCAGTTGCAACATCAGCAGGGCGCACAAGTGCATTACACATCGTCATTAAGGCTGCTGCAGCTCTGGTGGCCATGCTGTGATTATTTAGAAGTCGATCCCCTGGTATCAAGCAGGGCCGAATCGTTCCTCTGTGGTTGGTCAATACGGCTTGTCAATCACAACAAACCAATTAAGAGTTGACGACAGACGTAAGATATCCACAAACAGAAAATTAAAAGTGACACCTTTTATAACCAAATGATTGATCGCACAAGAAAAATATTTAAAGAAACAAAAAGAAGTCATTACTCTGTACACCTCCTTTTAGGAATATTAATTAAAAACGTGTGAAAATGGGCTCATTCACACATCCTGTATAGATGTTTCCATTTGTAAAAGTGGCAATGGCTCGCTAGTTGTCGAGTTATAATTATTTCCAGATAGTCATCTGTAAACAAAACGAATATGAAATAAGAAGCTACCATAAGCGTCTGATTAGCTTAGCTTAGCCTAGCACAAAGACAGGAAGCAGGGGGATATGGTTGCCTTACTGTGTCGAATGATTACAAAATCTGTCTCACAGCTTCTCCAAAGTTCATCTTGATGTATTTTTGCGGGAAGGGGGGTTTGTGTCCTGTACCATGACCTGGCTCTAAGCAGTCTCTCAGACATAACAAGCGTAGCCTGGTACCGCAAACATTTAGGCTAATGCTACCCTGTACTTGATCAACACAACCAAATAAGATACATTTTTTTATTTTTTTCAGGAGCTGATATGCAGAGTTATTTTTCGACAGAGCTAGATGTTACCGTATTCCCAGTATTTGTGCTAAGCTAACACGCTGTAACCTAGTATTTAAAGAAAGTTGCGCTCATCTTCTCATTTACCTTTAGCTGAGAAAGAACATTATTGTATTTTCCAAAATGTCAAAGAAATACTTTAAGAATAAGATCGACTGAATTTCAAGCCAACACTTTAGGGTGGATAGTTTAGCAGGCTGACTGTCACCTTGAGTTGCTTAGTGAATCTTTGAGCAGCCGATCATTCATGAATGTTTGAAAAACAGAGGAGATGTGGGGAATCGTATGTCATTTTGAATGTCATATGAGAACACATGTTTTCTATCAGATCTGGAGAACCCATTATGGAGCACCACCATATAACTGCTTTCAGATAATATATGTCACATACGCATAGGCTTGCCCACTCCTTGTAATAACCTTGTGGTGCATCAGTTAAGGAATGAGATATTAACTGAGGCTGAGAAACTATGTTTTTTGATGAAGGCTCAATGAAATTGAAACGGCCTTGAAATTCAATGATGAATTATTGCCATTTAATAGCATGGTTTTACTCTATTACAGCGGTTTAATATATGCTAATTGTCATGCATAAATGTGCAAAGTTTCAGCAGTTATACTCAAGAGTACATACTGTGCTAATAGACGAGAAGTGATTTTAAAATAAAACACATGTGGAGTCCATTCTCTGGATTTGTAATCCCATTCTCGTGGATGTGATATCTCAGGAACGCTTTGAGGACATTTCTTTAAATTTGGTACAAATGTCCATTTTAATCAGGGATGGACGGATCAACGTCACTGTGACATCCTAATGTTATGCAAACACACATATCTCATCACCATAACTCAGGAACAGAAGGGAAGGTTGTAAGCAATCTTTCGCATTTTAATAAGATATTACTCTGACTTACTGGATGCAGTTTGCAAGTTAAAGGCCTACCTTTGGTCGCCTATTTTAGCTGCACTGTCCTCCCTTTACTTTGAGGTCTTTACTCCATATTTTTTGAGTCCGGACAAACATGGATGTAAACGGCAAGTTGACGTGTTGGCGGAGCATTCACGGTAATTGTAGCTTACTAATAAGCTGCTCTTGAGTTGGATCGACACCTCTTTGTTTCTCTGTGGGCAATCACTGACCTGTTCTCAGTGAGTGGGCCGGAGCTTCTTGATGAATCACAGAGGCAGCGGTTAAAGAAACAGAGTGGGGGTCTCGCTAAGCTGATTACAACATGGAAAGTCCAATTCCAATGATTCCCAAAGGCAGTTTTTATATTGTGTTCATTGGTGAATTGTAAACAAGCATTTTCTTTTGTGAATTAATTTTTGGCACCAGCTTTTTCTGATTAACGGAGAGGATCAAATTGCTGAGAGTTGTAATTTTGATTCTCAGATTGCTTCTGTACCCTTGGGTGATATCTCAACCGCACCAGGAATAATTTTTTTACGATTTAAAGACAGAAAACTGCAAACTTGTTTATAACTGAGTGAGTGTCATTCAAGCACATCCAAGAGACAAATGTCACATTACAGCGACTGAGCATGGAAATAGGATTTATGCAGGGGAAAATATCTGAGATTAAAAAACTGTGGCGCATAAACCACGTTTTACACAGTAATGAAAAACAGGATTATGGATTTGTTCAAAAGCTTTTTGAATGTCTGACAAGTAAGCAGCAGTAGAGTGAAACATTGTGCAGATACTTAATACACAAAACCATTCAATGTCCTTTCAATAAGTGCATCTTGTAGCCTTTTTTTGTCTTGGTTGATCCATTTGATTTGTCTTTACTTTAATCTTGGCTAGATTTTCCCACTGATTACCCAAAGCTGATTATCATGCATTCATATCCAATTTGGCCACCAAAGCATCCACCTCTTGATCGTTTAACATCATCACAAGCTGCTTCCTCCTGCTCTGCAACTTCCTCTTAATATGACAAGATTTATATTTTGCTGATTTTACACCAATTTAATGGTTACGCATGTTTAAGAGATTATACAACTTCTGCTTCAAGAGCCCCTTCTAATAGCACAGCCTTTTCCACCAATTATAACTGTATACATATAATTAAATCAATTATTTGACATAAGTGTCTCTGACTGAGCTAATGTAGCATATTAATGTTGTTGCTACAAGGCTAGAATTGAGAGCAATCGTCTTGAATAATGCATGAACACTCCCGACTCTGAACGACAGGAGGTTTCTACTCTCCAATTTTGCAGACATCGTGTGAATGCAGCGATGACATACACGTAGATAGAAAACTAAACAGTTTGTTTTACAATATGCTGAAACGAAACACAGTAATCAACCATAACACTGTGTGAAACATGCTGACAATGTGTTTGCAAGCTTGACGTGCTTAGGATAGCGGGGAGTGTGATCACTACAGGTCTGATGCTCCCTCCATCTCTATCAGGGGCTGAAGAGAGATAGAGGAGAGCTCATCATTCAAGACCCATCCATCTTTCCCTCCCTCTATCTCTATCTGATTCTGTCCATATCTACCTCTTTCTGATTCCCTCTCTCAATCTCTTCCTCTTTGCATTGCCAGGCCCTGCTGAGGCCAGAAACAGCCATGTGGATTCGGGCGGCTTCGAGCCAAGCGGCCTCCAAGGGAAATTACCTCGAGCTTGCTGGGCATTTAATGAGGTTCACAATGATTTATGTTGCCTTATGTACAGAAAATAGAATCTGGGAGCCGTATATTGGCTTGTTACTGATTAATTCCACACTCTAATTTCAGCCTGGATACATTTCAATATTCTTTCGACAGCGCTGTGATGTCCTGTACTTATTGCTTTACAAGAAGGGAAATTAAAGTTCTACCAAATGACGCACATGGACGCCTGTCTGAGTGTTGTTTTGCTCAGTGTCTCTTTTGTTTGAGAGGATTTCTAGGTTGAAAGGTCTTGTGTCAAATGAACTGGAGTCTCATCTCTGCCAAGTCACGCTGAACTCTCCATCCCTTTCGGCCTCTTTTTCTCACGTCTCATCACACAAGTCGATTAAGTCTCCCTAACATTGCCTTGACCACACACATATGCGCACTCACACACAGCAGTAAGATGTTTATCTCATTTGACGTCGGGGAGAGACAGTCCTGTCTATTACCGAGTAGATATTATTTACTGTCAAGTTACCTTGGGCATTCATTCCTCAGGACCCTTCACTCTCAATTTTCACTTGATCAGAGCTGTCAAGTTAGTGTCTCTTACTTTCTGCTGGGATTTTAACACTCTTATTTCCACCTGCTTTCTGTTTTAGCCGAGTGATACCAGGCCCGTCGGCTGTATTCTAGCTGTAGATGAAGGCGAGCAGTCATGTGTCTGGGGGGAACAATGGATTATCTAGCATCGGGTCTGCTCCTTCCCTCTCAATTTAAAAGCCAACAAGTCTATCTTAAGATCAGATAATAACATGGTACTCCTCTCTTGGCCAGATCTTTTGGTCTGTTTCAATTAAAGTCCCTTTTATTGACCTTAGATTTGAAAGCGGCCCCTCTCTTGCCGTGGTGTGTTGGTCGAGATTAACTGTAACCTCTGCTTTGTCATGGGCTGAAATGAAACCCTCAAGTCACGAGGTTGGTAGGATTTAAAGTTGTTTTTTCTTAAGAAGAAAAGTTTAATTATGGCAAAATCTTGTCTTCGGAAGAAAGGAAGAAGTGGCTCTCTAGAGAAATATCTCTTCACTTCATCAGGATTATGTGCCTCTCATCTTATCCTTTTATTCAAATCCTCAAAATCAACAGACTTATCTCAGAAGGTCTGTTCAAATAATCTCACAAGTTATTGTCACGGAAATGTTTGAGGTCGATTCCTTTTTGGCTAATACCAACAGTATGAGCATTGTTCAAATTAATTACAAAAAAATCGCATTTTATGTATCCAATAGCTCAGTTTTATGGTGGGAATTTCCTTGAGCCCTACAGCAGTGAGACAGCGGTAATGATGTCATTTATAGCTAAACCACAGACAGTGAGTAATGGAGGAACTGCGAGGATCTTATGACAGTGTCTGATTCACATCTGGCAGCCCTGTGTTTGGATTAATAAAACTCATGTGAATGTTATATCCCATAGGCACGCTTTCTTATTCACCATTCATGAGTTATTACTTGTGTAAAAGGCTACAAATCGTAAGTGTTAAAGAAAACAACAATTGGCCTGCAGGTTTTTAATCCTCCTCCAACATGACATTTTCTTTGTATTTTTACCAACTTAATGACTCAAGAAGAAAATTCCAAATGGTGGCCAAAAATATATTTATTAACAGTATGTAAACATTCAAAACTGCCGACTTGATGGCGTATTGAAAAGTTGATCCATGACATACTAACATTTGCAGGCATGACAAACAGGAGGTTTTTACAACCTGGAAAACTAACTTATAACTATATATATATACTGCATTAGTATTGTTTAACCATTACGAAAGTCATTTGTTACAATCCTATATTAGGTGCCTTTTCTAGAAAGTGGCACCATAGTGGACATTTTGGTCATCATAATTACGATTTCATGACCTTTAACGTTTGAGAACGATTATTGTCTTTGTAGAAAGAAAAGGTAAATACTTACTGTTAGTTAAACATTGAATACGAACAATGGTCTCCTGTTTAATAGTGTAATGTAAATCCATTTTAAGGCCATGCAGAATGAGACTTTCTATAAATACAAGCTGCCCCAGAAAGTACTGCAGCTTAGATTGAAAATCTTACCTTTCGCTGCTCAGGGAGCCTCTCCTGTTGTTCCCTGTGATCACTGTCCAGCCCTGAGCCAAGGGGGAAACAGAAACTTTACTAGAGTCCGAGCATCAGCCATTAGACACATCCACTCTGCCAACACCGCATATTTCTCTCCTTTGCACTAGTGCACCTCTGGGACACATGACAAATGCATCCACATGGACGAACACAACCTGAATGAATATTTCTATACCGCACCTGTGCACATGCCTGCTTGCCTTGCACACACAGAAACAAGCCTCCCACCTGTTCTCACTGCTCAACTCCCCCTCTCTCCTCTCTGCATAACAAACGTGGCTGCCAAAATGTGCCTATTGCTACTCCAATGTTCCTGGTATTTCGATTCATTGAGCTGAACATATGCTGCTCTTTTGCTAGACTCATAAATCTTCACTTTTAGAACTTCGGGCTTGTTTGAAATGTTCGAAAATCTCTTTTAGCCTGTCTGCAGGAAACTATGGATTTATTATCACAAAGGTTTATTGATCTGAAGGTTAAGCTTTGTTTTCCCAATTTGGATTTGAGAATGTTGTTGATTGACAGCCAAAGCCAGACAGCCTGACACTATCTAAAACTGCCATAGGTGTCCTGAGCAGTGACAGAAAGCGAGTAGAATAATGTCACCCACACATGGAATCGCTCATGTTACACCGGCTGACATTGTCCACTGCAGCAGGCACCTTCTCCACTCAATAACTAATTACAATGTCTTTAGCTGCCTCTGCCTCCTCCCTACCTCGAGCCTTTTCTCTTTTCAAAGGAGAGCCAAAGGACAGGATGTCTATTAATTCAAAAAGGCTGACTAATAGGCAGCAAATACTCCCCTATTCACTCTCTCACTGTGACACATTAAGTACTGTATACGTGGTTTAGCTGGAATTGTAAATGAACTGATGCACTAATCAACCAAGCTGCTAGATGTACATGCAGTATGTGGTGCTAACAGTATTGAAAGGTTCATGGTTTAAAGTGTTTTTATAGACTTTGCTGATGTTAATAAAATAAGTAACAGTGTTAATTTGTTATCAGAACATGAATTCTAGTGAAAAATGTGACTTGTTTTATATTTAATACTGGGGCCACATATATAGCATTGGTCATATTTTCAACATGTTTTGCTATTTTTTTTCTATGTGTCAATATTGGAGTATGACTGCATTATGTTGCGCAACTCTGTGAAGTACACAGACATGTCTCTCGTAACTTGTATCTTGAACTGCATAAAAGTAATTTAGCTATACAAGTGTGAATTGTGACTGTGCAGTATATTTGTGAGCCTCTCAAAAGCATGGGAGACCATCGTCGGCATATATTATGATGCATTTTTAACATGATCTCCATCTTTTTCTGACCTTATCCAAGTACCCAAACCTCTGTGATGGCAGATCAGAGACGCCTCATGAAGAGACCCATTTTTTTAATAACAATTAGATACATTTTTCATGGCACTAACATTGGTGAGGTGAACCTGATCTAAAATCCATGATTTATGTTTATTCATCAGCTCGAGGGACTACTTGAATGGAAATGTGTTCGTAAGTGAGACATTATTTTCTGAGTTTGAGTATTTTGTCTTAATTAGCCCGCATAATGCAAAAGTAACAACACTAATTCTGCAAAATTGGCCCCTGTGAGTGTATTATTATATTAGCTGGATCATTATTATTGATGCATTAAATGTTGAAGTACTTTAACGCTAATTTTATTCAAACACTCTCGAGTGCTTTAGTCTCTAGAACAATGCAACACAAAACTGATGTTTGATGAAGCAATGAAAAAGTAACTTTGGCTGTTAAATAAATACAGTAGAGTCAAAGTACAAATAAGTATCAATGGACATACTCAAATAAATAGTGTCTTAAAATAAATTATACTATTAACTTTGACCTGGTAATATGAGAGTTACAAATACAAAATAAATATAGGTTTCGGAGGGAGACAGGGATGTCTTTTACATACTGATATACACCTGAACATCAGCAGGAGAGGACTCTTTAAAGTAGAGACACTACATACTGATATACACCTGAACATCAGCAGGAGAGGACTCTTTAAAGTAGAGACACTACATACTGATATACACCTGAACATCAGCAGGAGAGGACTCTTTATTGTAGAGACACTACATACTGATATACACCTGAACATCAGCAGGAGAGGACTCTTTAAAGTAAAGACACTACATACTGATATACACCTGAACATCAGCAGGAGAGGACTCTTTATTGTAGAGACACTACATACTGATATACACCTGAACATCAGCAGGAGAGGACTCTTTAAAGTAGAGACACTACATACTGATATACACCTGAACATCAGCAGGAGAGGACTCTTTAAAGTAGAGACACTACATACTGATATACACCTGAACATCAGCAGGAGAGGACTCTTTAAAGTAGAGACACTACATACTGATATACACCTGAACATCAGCAGGAGAGGACTCTTTATTGTAGAGACACTACATACTGATATACACCTGAACATCAGCAGGAGAGGACTCTTTATTGTAGAGACACTACATACTGATATACACCTGAACATCATCAGGAGAGGACTCTTTAAAGTAGAGACACTACATAATGATATACACCTGAACATCAGCAGGAGAGGACTCTTTAAAGTAGAGACACTACATACTGATATACACCTGAACATCATCAGGAGAGGACTCTTTAAAGTAGAGACACTACATAATGATATACACCTGAACATCAGCAGGAGAGGACTCTTTAAAGTAGAGACACTACATAATGATATACACCTGAACATCAGCAGGAGAGGACTCTTTAAAGTAGAGACACTACAGTACATACGTGTTATTATGCCAGGTGTTCATTGTTAAATTGTATGTAATATGGACCATTATGCCACTTTGAGATACAAATATCCTCACAAATATATGTTTATACCTTTACTTTTTAGCAACATGACAGCCAAGACTTCTATACATGTTAGTTTAAACTCAGATTACAATTCGATAATGTTCTAAATCCTGGCTGTGATGGGAAGGTGACAGCAGGCAGAGGAGAAAACACATTGTCACTGTTTCACTCCCCTGTGGAAGGCTTCCAGGAAAACATGCGATAGATGGAAGAAGGTCATGTGAATCTGTATAAGACCGGCTTTTCCTCACCATGGTAATATCCTCCTCCTCTGGATCTCCTTGTCATTGGCACGGTGCATTCCTGGTGCAAATTATTGTGCTGGGTATAAATACGCTGACAGTCTGGCAGGCACAGGTGCTCTAATCTGCCGGTGTCCTCCTGCTGCCTGGCACAGCGCTATGGCACTGAAGTGGATGTTTTCTCCACATTCACAGTGACCTCTCATTGTCCACAGATGGCACATTTTCCTGGCAAACTGTAATGATGCAGCTCGGATGAAAGGATGACACCAAAAACAGTTAATTCCCTCTCAAAAATGTTAGTTTTGCAACGCAGGAAAATAACCGTGGAGATATCAAATGTCATTATTAGAGGAGAAATTGGATTTTGAAGTAAGTACAAAATGTTTTTTACATCAGTTGTCCAATACTAATTAACTGCTTTTGTAGCTTCAGGGATTTTATGCAGTGGGCCTGTTTTATCTCAGATTGTTTTTCATCTTGACCTTTAAGTTGATTACCCTGCTGATTGTGAATTCACCTGTAAGATAGTTTTTAAACCAAAAGGTCACAATTGTCTACCCTCCATTTTCAAAGGCATTCAAAAGGATTACAATTTCTGGTCCATGCGTGTGTTGGTAACATACATTTTTTCAATTTACAGTTTTAGTTGTATGTCTTGTTCAAATCACACTCGACAAGTGGACTGAAAATGTGAACCAGCCACCCTTATGTAATTTCTAAACTGCACCCAAGGTCTGGATCTTTCTATTTTTGTCTACCGGATCATGTGTTGGTATTACTGGTGATTCTCTTGCTTTTCACATCACTCTCAGAAAAGCCATAAATTGGATGAAAAGCTCAAGAACAAAGCTGATGCTACAAGCGGCATATAACTAAAAGCTTTTATTTGTTGGATTTATAAAACCCTCGGAAGTCATGTGGTGTTGGACTTTGTGTGAAGTGGATATAATAACCTGAAAGCTCAGTGTGTTGATGCTCGGCCGATATGTTTGTATGAGTCTCAGGGAAGAGGGTGAACAGGTTTCTCCTACTGTCCTTTCCTCCATCCTACTTCAGCGTTTTTTCTTTATCGTCCCTTTCTACAGTATGTCACCTCAGTTTATTTTAGAAGGTTATCTGTTATAACATGCTGTCAACTGGTATTGAGTCTTTAGATATTGTTTCCAGCCCTAACTCAATTCTTTCATTTGAAGGGGATAAATACAATAGCACTATAAATATAACTTTCAGAGAGGTACATTCTGAAAGTTCAGAGAGTATAATTGAAAAGAGCAGTCCGTTTAATTGCAGTTCAATTCCTCTCATTTTAAAACTCTGTAAAAGAGGGTCAAGTGGGATTGAATATCTTCATACTTGGAATGACACCTTTGGTCCAGAAAAATCATACTTTCCCAAACCAATGTTTTTTGGAATGACTTGATTCAGGATCAACAGAGCTGCAAGGACAGACGCCAGAAGAAGAACGATCACACATTTGGGTCATAACCTAAAGAAAAAAGAAGATAAGTGTGTTTGTAAGGTATTACATTAGAAATGTCTGTACCACTTTCAGTCCCTGGACCTCTACTGAAGGCCAACCATTAGGCCATAGAATATGATTCACATCATTTTAATACTCATTGAACCATTTCACTAACCGCTTATGATCTGTAAGGAAGTATCTCAATTCTTTATGTTTCTCAATGTATTCACTCTTTTCATTCTAATTCAATGAGTTCACATCCTCAATGTACATTACTTGTCTAGGATGTCTAGCTCTACGGTAAATGTCATTTGGCTCCACCCAATTGCACAAATGCATCTAATTGGATGTTTATAAACCAATCACAGTACTCCACATCATCTAAAGTGGACAGCAGCAGAGTCTCATCCTCTTTTTCAACAAGCATGGCCAACTGAGAGGAAAGTAAGTCATTTAAATCGATCAATCTTGCTGTCAATGTACATCATTTGTGTTTGAAGTGAATTTAATGTAGAAATCAGACGTTAAATTACTTGTGCATTTCATGATTAATGACTTTTACTCAACAATCATTTTATTTAATTAACTGAATGTGACAGGAAGTGAAATAGGGAAATAAATAGAGAAATACTGATACGTTTGATTCCGACCAATTTCTTAATGATGCAATACAAATATATATTTAACCTCTGAGGGGTAGTGGAACAAAAGGAAATTAGGCTAAAATATAACTATAACAAGTTAAAACTTTGCGAAAAGAAAAAAAAAAAGCATCTGATAATTGTAAGTCCAATATATTAAAACTACTTTTAGCTTTATTTTGGTCTCCACCATTTGAAACATTTGGTCCAATAAGGTTGACTTTGAATCATCAGATGTTATACTGTATATTTCTCTAATACATTGCAACAGTAATCCACACAACTCCCAACACAATGCTAAATGTGCAGAAAAGTTTGGAGAAACTTTTGGGACTGGATGTTGGGACTCAATACTTTCATTAGTTGGTAAAATTGAGTTTGTTTTCAATGTGTCTTCATTAATTCCTCAATCCTTTGTCCTGGCCTGAACCACATCCTTTGAGATGCTATTCGTTTACCTGTAACCAGGCTACCTTACATTTCTCCTCCCACCTTGTGCTTTATCTTCTCCAGTCCTGGAGGCCAACTTGTCACCAGCAGCAGACGTGTTGATGTCTATGGTTGTGGGAACATTTTCTAGGACGCCTGGGGCAAAATGGAATCCTGACAGGCAGCAGAGAGAACAGAGGGGGGGTTTATCTGCGAAGGCAGGCCTTGCCTCCATCACCATGCCAATAGAGACAGCGGCACAGAGCCCGGCGCTCCTCGGCCAGATAAGGCCCCCAGACAGAGCAACACTGCAGCTAGACCCCACTCACTACAATGGACAGACCAGAGAGAGTACGTCACCCAAAACTCCAACAGCCTTTCCCATTTCTCGCCCTCGGTGCTTTCATACAACTCCTGCCGAAACTGTCTGCTAAATCCCCCAAGAACCAACTATTTGACAAAGTGCTAAGGTACTAATTAGCATTGGATTATGCAGAGGTAGAACAAAAGTGGCTCAATATGGATTTTTTTCCCCGGGTCTTTTGTTGATGAAGGACTTGTTCTGCAACCAAAGAGGTTAAATATATAACTTCAATAACTTAATTTCCCGCTAAGAATAATATATAATTCCAGGTTAATGATATAAATCAAACTGTTGAGAATATACTTAGCACATAACACAGATTTTGTGCAGAGCATTTTAGTGACCTTCAGTTTATTGTTGTGCTTTTCTGGCCCACAACTTTACTGTTGTGCTTTTCACCGCCTTTATCGACCTTGTTCTTTGACATAGCAGGCAGATGTTAGTTTTTTTGTAAATCCTCTAGTGTAGTGAAACCTACAAAACATTTGCTTTGCCATACGTTTTTTATTCATTTCTGCAGTCGAGGAAGCATGGCATACTCACTGCACAGAAGTCTAAGGAGGACAGGGAGGAATTGGCAACAGAGACCAAGGTGCGAATTGTGTAACATGTGCTTTTTTTTTAATGTTAATAAACACCAGGTTAAACTCGGGGGTAGTGCAACAAGCTCTATACAACACTGACAAATTATCACGAATAAATGTAATAAGGAGAACATTTTAAGAAGACCTAGGGAATGTATATTCATTATTCAATCTATACTGTGTTGGTCTCCATTATCTCCGACACTATAGAGAGTGTGAGGGAACCAAAACAGTAAGGATGTAAAACCAAAACAATTAGTAGATAGATGCTAAAACGCTCCATACTGTATAGCTGAGAAAAACTACAAAGTCATCATTCTCTGTCCTTGGCCTCGACAATCTCTTTCGCATAACACAGTCATTTGTTTTCCATTTTTGATATAAAACCCTTTGGTTTCCTATTGAAAAGTCAACTTCTCTTTGGATCCTGCTACCAGTCAGCAATATATATTTTTCCAATATTCAACCTTTATGATGTATGATACATTTATGACATTTCCCTAACCTCAAGACTACATTGAGCTTACTAAGCAAGAAAGATGAATCACGCTTTCGTCCCTAGGAGCGGAAGTTGAAAAGATAACAAATGAAAGATTTGCAGACATATTTATTTGTACATGTATTGTTTGAGCATACCGCTTTTTTCTATAAAAGCAGTACCCATCCTCTGTACTCCTATTTGAACATACTGTATTGCAAAGAAAAAACAAGTTGTCTATTATCTGCTGGCTTTTATTTTCTCTCACAATTGTTGCTGTGGGTCCCTTGTGTGTGTACAAGGTCTTCAGGGAAATAACTGCATGCAGTCTGTTCTGTACTGGGAAATCCAGTTCTGTGTTTGGCCAACCATGTCAGGCACTTAAATCACAGAGGGCCTAAATTCATCAGGGCCTATCCCGCCTGTCACCATGAATGTAAAGACAGGCTTTATCTCCTAAGACTAAAATATGATCATGAATAATGTAGAAGCAGGTAGAGGAAGTACTGAAGAGGGATCAAAGGAGTATTCTTTTTTTCCACACCTCTTCCATCTGAAGTCAGTGCTGATAATGAAGGGGAACAAAATAAGTTGTTAGATATGGGATTCATCGTATTTCTTGCTTGTTATTTGTTGTATGTGTCAGCATATATGTGTTTGTGCTTGTCTGGCAAGAAATTAACTTAGTCACAGAGGTCTGAGACAATAGCAGGCAGGATTTGCTGAGCCAATCGCTGCACCTCGCCAACGGTAAAGTCATTTCGCTCCAGCAGACCACTTAATAGCTTTGGCTGATGCAGAGTTTGGAAATCCATCAATAAACTGGGCCAGACTGAGATGAGCCGCCCGCTCAGCTACACAAGCAGTGAGGGGGGGAAACAATAGACCCGTGCCAGGACCTCTCACTTGAAATTAGATTTTAAAGTTTATATATACACTGTTTATAACAGACTGCAGTAGAGTCTTTACACTTTGCTTGGATGAGAATCAACTCATTGTGAGCTTGTGATGTTAACACATTGGAAAATGTGATAATGGCACACTTTCACATTCTAACAGGATAATAATTATGAGGCTGAAGAGTATACATTAAAGCAATTTGTACAACATAGGCCTTGTAAGGGTATATTACAGCAAGTGTGGGAGCTTGCAGGAGACCGTAAAACATTGAAATCCACTTTGGGTTAAACTCCAATTTTGCTTGATACTACACTTTCCAAAATACACCTCAATAAATTAAATCATGTTACTGCATTTCTGCAATGTCTGCAAAATGGGCAGGAAAAAGCTGCAGTTTTTCACACTACTCTTGTTGAGGCTTCGTTTCGAACAGACTAAATGTGTTGCATTTACTTTAACGTCCTTTTAGCAATTTATCAGTTCACCTAGATAAAAACAAACATTATTTGGCTACTTTAAATATTACAAATATTACATTGGTGTTCATTTTGGATTTTATTTAGATTTAACTGCCGGCATTGGTGGCTTTATTGACCTTACCTTTTTTTACCAATAATCTCCTGCTGGGATTCACATCCAGGCTGCTCGAAATTACAGCCGTTTCGATATGACATGCCCGGGCACACCTTTCACCCCAAGCCTGCGTGTGTTTTTTGTTCAAACTTTTCCATTAGGTGCGTCTATCCAAGATCTGTGTCTCTGCTCCCTCCAATCTCCACTGGGATCTAAGTTCTGTTAATGCAGCAGAGTTTTGCGACAGAGGGTCAGTAAGATTTTAAGAAGCCAAAAGACGCCTTTGGTAATTTCTTTTTCGGAAAGCTGTAACAGTCTCCTGACCTTTTGACCTGCGACATGAACCCTTGCTGCCCCAGGACCACTGCAGCGCCAGACACCTGCTGTTACTTTTGCTGACAGAGCCACTGCCTGAGGGTGTGTGTGTTATCTTTTTCCCTTTTTTTGTGCTGATGCAGGAAGAAATTCATACTTCACTAGGGAGAGCAGAATCTGTGTTATTGTATCCTGCTGCTAGTGAGTAATGTCTGAGTAGTCTGTCATGTCAACATGTTGCAAATATAGGTTATCTTGTCAGGATATAGATACTACAGAAATGCAAAAACTAAACAAAATGCTTTGGGAATATTACTGCACAACTGGATGACATGATAAATGACTTTATCTGCTGCTTAAATCATGTTGAGTCTTGTTTTTGCACGATTAATGGCCAAAGATCTGTGATATTACTTTAAAATAAAATAGAATTACCTGAGGAAGTGTGCTTTCTGTAGTCAGAAAACCAATATCATCAGCGCGTAAGGTTATTCCTATTTGAAATAAGTTAAAAGGAAATTCTACAACATAATTATTCCCACCTTTAAGGTATTTTAGAGCCATCATCAGCACAACCATGTCCTGAAACCTCTCATATTCACAAAGTAAAAGGACACCTCTCACTTACCATTTGAAATAAGTTTCAGATGTGCAGCAGTTAAAGAAACAGCCTCTCTCAGTTGGCAGGAATTAGTTATTACTCATGCTTTGTCTGGGAATTTACTTGCAGACTGTTGAGGTTTTTCAAATTGAATGTGAGGTTGTTGGAGGGGAACTTCAAAGTCTCTGTGAATAAACATAGAAGTGCATGTCATTCTGCATATTTTAAGTTATGGATATGTCCTTAAATTAGAATTCTTTGAAAGTATGAGTTGCCTTTGCTTGAAGAGTCAACTATTTGTCTGCATTTCTTTGGTTTGAATTTCTGGATGGATGCTTCCAATTAGTAGATGTATTTCAGTAAAATGACACTGCTTGGTTTGCAGCACACAGATTGTATGGTGGGTTTAGTTGTTCTGATATTTAGTGGATATTACGTCATCTGAGAGTGAGATATCAAGGGAGGTTACAGAGATGCTGACCAAGTGAATATGATATGGTCCTTTGATGGTAAGCTGAGTGGAAAGTGTCGCAGGAAATCTGAAGCATGTGTTGCAAAGGATACTTTTCACTCAATTTTTGATGTGCAGAAAGATCAAATGTATACTGAAAGTGATTTTTCTGCAGTCGTATCATATACTGTTCAAATTTCGATTGAGACGGCTTTGCTTTTTCCAGATTTTCTACACACTGACTAATATAAAGATACAAGCAACACAGAAAATTACAGGTCAGTTGCATTAACCTCTCATGTAGGAATGGCGAGAATGATAAAATACGTACAGTATTAACATAATATTTGAAGACTAAAGGTCGTATATAATATCACAGCATTTCAGAACAGAGACACGTCCTGTTTATCCTGCACTAAGTTCAGAGGATGAGAAAGGAGAGCTGAGGTAAAGAAAGAAAAACACTATGGAAAGAGCTAGATAGATAGATGTGTTTATTTGAGAACCACTCACATCTTTATAGGAAATATGTTAATGAAGATAGCAGCTGGACTGGATAAAGACTGGAAACGGCTTCAAGAGAGTTCTGACCAAAAGGCAGCGCCATTTTGACCCAGTTCTTGAATCTCTTCATTGGATGCCAGTAAGTCATACAACTAATATTTATCTTTTTACCAAGAAATATCTACATGGGCTCGACCCATAAGACTGACATACTCGAGCAATAAAACCCTGCACTCTCAGATCACTACAGAGTGGTTATAGGGCAACATCTAATAGGAGAAGTGTCTTTTAGTCATTCTGCAGCACAGCCTGGTGCCTCCATCCTTTATGGTTTAGAAGTCCTTATTCACATCTTTTTTAAACCCAAGGCCTTATTATTGTTTTATTTGTAATGGGTATTTTCATTTCTTATTTTTAACTATTTGGAATGATCTTTTACTTCTCTGTGCAGCACCTTAGACCTACCTCTGTGTTTGAAACTGGCTTTATAAATAATACTGCCTTGCCTCAAGTTTTATGGGTGTCTTGAATTCAAATGAATTTTGAATTTTTTTTTTTTTAAATATCTGTTGTAATTTATTGTCTTTTATTGTGATTATAGAAATGTGTTTTTATGTGATTGTAGTTATTACATGTACAGCACTTTGGCCCGACCAAAAATCGCTTTTAAATGTGCTTTATAAATAAACCTTGATTTGATTTGATTTGAAATGAATAACTTTCCAAAGAGTGAACTAATAATTGCCAGCGTTGGCTGGTGAAGTATCAGATGTTGGGAACAGGTGCTAATGACTGTTCCAGGCTGAGATGATTTAAAGAGCTCCTTATTTACAAATCCAGCAGCCAATCTAAATCATGTCGGCACACGTCCAGCTGCCCCGCAGTTCTCTTACAGTTCAAACCAAAGTCTGTAACGAAAGTTTCCAATACTCACACATGGCTCGGGGCATGTGACTGTCCTTGCATAATGCCAAGTCTAATTTTATGCTTGTTCCAGTGGTTGATGCCAATCTAGTCACTGATCTCAAATGCACTTCTGGCAAAGAGTCTATAGCTGGAAAAAATGTCAACCATCAGCAAAAAGAAAAGTCTGAAGATTTTAATTTGTCTGGCAGTGAGCATGCGGGCAGACTCTTCCATGATAGATTCATCATGTCACTCCTAATGATGGACTTTAGCCAATGTGTGTCCAGTTAGTCTATGGCTGACTTAGGTGTCAACACTCCAAACTGAACGCTTGATATTGCAGACATATGGCCACCAATAAGGGTAATGACTTCAGGTTGAGCAATCATGCTTGATGATGGGGCTGAGCAATATGAGAGAATTGGTATTCTTTGTGTCCGTTTCAAAACCATGAATTATTTATGGTCTGCTTGAAGCTACTGCTGGGTGGAGAGGAATGGCTGCAGCAGGGCAAAGTGGAGAGGAGAAACACCATAATGTGAAAGGCGAAATAAAGCCTTATTCTCATGGCAGCAGCGTTAAACAAATAATGAAACAATTCAGGCGTCATTAATGTCTGCGGGTCGTCTTTCTTATTACCGTTGACTAAATTATGCCAGATCAGTTAAGACATTAAACTTGCCGCTGCATTTGATTGAGCTGTTAATATTCACACTGCAGTATGGCTTTTATTCATGTATTCTACCTGTTGTGTTTATTTTATTATCTTTGCTTTTTAATGCCTGTTTTTAAATGCCATTTTATAATGTGTTTCTGCTGTATTTATTCTTAAATGTCTTTTATTTTATTTTGTAAAGCACTTTGAATTGCCGTGTGCTGAAAGGTGCTATATAAATAAACTTGCCTTGCCTTGCATGAAATATCTGAGTGGGATGTTTTATGTCTTGGCTGTGAGACAATCCTAAAAGGATACAGATGGTCTTTTCCGATTTTTAAACCTTTTTGCGCATGGATTGTTTTCCTACCACACACAGACAATAAATTATTTAAATTGGCCAAACAAGCTGTACACAACTTTTTCACTAATAAATACAGCTGCTATTTATTAGACATAAGAGCCTTAAAGCTAAAAAACCCATATCCTTACATTACAATATCCACCACATTAAAATAGACAAAAGCAAGGCTACATTTTAAAGGGAAACAAACGCAATTCAGACGTCATTAATGTCTATGGGTGGTTTTATTTCCATTGAATATAAGATGCCAGATCAGTTGAGACATTAACCATTAGTTATTTGAGTGCTAAATTGTCTGAATCTTAAGCTGTAAATAATCATTAAAGAATACGGATGTTATTTTACGACTTTAAAAATTCAAATTGCAAAGATTGTTTACTGTCCACACACAGACAATCATTTGTTTTACTTAGCTAAACAAGCTGTACACAAATTTCTCTCCAACAAATACACCGGTGCTTTTTATTATGCACTAGAGCAGTGGTTCTCAACTGGTGGTCATTTTTTTATTTTGTAGGCCCGATTTTCTAACGCTGTGCATGCAGTAGGCGTTGGACTGGAAGTACCGGAGACCATAAACGGTTCTGAAAACTTCTGTCACGTAGTGATCATCTTCTCAATGAAACATCTTTGCTGATGTTTTTTCGAGTCTTCTGGCCAATCAGAATCAAGATTTTTGCCGGAAGTCCCCATGGAGAATAACTTTGCGGTAGAACTATTCTTTATACATCCATGGGTACAACTTCAGATAAAAATGAACACGTAATGAAATATGACCCCCGGTTTGATGATTGACAGGTCACAGAACAATGGGGGCTATCTACCCTTACCCACAATTTAAAGTAAGTCACACAGACTGGGTGTTTCTCAATCGCGAGTAAAGGCCCCTACACACCAGGCAGTCACCAGAGAACTCGCCGACATCCGACACCGACAGATCCATCGACGAGTTCTCCTGCGTCTTGGCCGTGTGTACACCGCTTTACTTCAGCCGAGCACGTACGAACTGCGCATGCGTGAGTGGCAATAACTCTCCTTACCAGCAGGCGGCGGTAGTGTGTATTCGTCATTCAAAATAGGCAACAACCGGAAGACAGAGAAGAAGAACAGACTGATATAAACAAACAAATAGCATGTGCGTTCCATCGAAAACATGTTTTAGAATATAAAAATACATGAATGATGAAATGAGCACATAAAGTGCAGACATACTATAAAATCACAATTAATAGACCTGCATCTGATGATCGCAGTGTTCTGGCGGGTGTGTAGTTTATTGAGTCAGCAATGTAATAATGGCCACTTCTTGCTAAATTTACGATGAGATGAAAAACCGGACTTGACCAAACAAATCACGGAGCTCTCAGCAGAGGACAGCCGGGGACGCTCCCGCCGATATCAGAGATGTCCCTGCTATGTGTGGGAGGTAAGAGAGGACATTTAAGGGCTATGTTTGATGTCTTTAAGTATCACCTGCTGGTGTTTAGCTGCTGTCTTGTGCCTTTTTAAATCGTTTGTTTACGTCCCTCACTTCCGTTTCTCATTTGCAAGCTGAACAGCTGATCAGAGTGGTTTCTTGGCCCGATAGCTTGTGTCCGACACCCGGCCGATTCAACATGTTGAATCGGCCGGGTGTCGATCGTGAAAGGCCAAATAAGGCGTGTCACGGCCGAGGGTTCGGGACACACCAAATTGATTTTGGGCGACAAGGAACCCGTTTTCGCCCAACAACGCAAGACGGCCGATATCGGCCTGGTGTGTAGGGGCCTTAAAGCTGCTTCAGAACCACTATTTCAAGCATACTACGTCATCGAGTGCCGCCGAAGTACTGTTCCAATCTCCAGTATACTTGGAAATCTACCGAGCCCGGCGTACTCCGTTTGGAGAAATATCGAGTCTGCACATGAGTAGACTTTGCGGTCTTAAAATCCCCACAATGCTTTGCGCACGGACCAATTTCCCCAAATCTGTGGCGGAAGATGTAATGCGGGGCCTCTCATATGACGCACACTTGCTAGCGTGTTCCACACTTCGTTTTCCGAATGCCAGGAAGTATTCTTGACTCGCTTCTGAAGCAAGATGCTCGGCAGACATGTGCTACCAAGCAAGCGTACTCGCGATTGAGAAACACCCACTCTCTCCTCTTTGCTCTTCTCTCTGTGTGGAGCAGCAAGCTGTCAGAACAAAGTGAAAAACAAACAATGGCATAAAATATTATTAATATGTCGGGTAGTAATAGATTTATTTATTTTCTTCTCAGAGTGTACCAGAATGCGTAGTTTATATGTTAGTATTTCAAAAAATCTCCTGGGGGAGAATCCCCCCAGACCCCCCTGCTGGGGTTGAGTTTTCAGCATGTGTGCCTTTTTATGTTAGACAGTTCAGCTTTGATTCCATCATCTCATTAAACCTTATTTAAAAGCATTCTTTAGTTCTGTGAAGGGATATAAGGGATATATGCCCTGTACTTCACTTTAATTAATAATATATGCTGAAAAGCGTATATATTACAGCACGATTTTTTGACAAAGGAAAAAGTGGGTCCCGAGGCCTGACCAGTTGAGAACCACTGCTCTAGAGCCTTAAAGGAACAAACCCCATCCTTACATTTAAATACCCACCACATTAAAACTGAGCAAAAGCAAGGCTAAAAAGGGTCTCTGGACTCTCATCAGGCAGTGTGCACCACAGGTTAAAAGCCAATATAGGTGGTGTGATTGCCCCCAGGCTACAGATTATTTGTGATTAAATGTAGTTGATTTTAGAAAAACCACATTGCAGCACATCACAGGGGGTTGCACCGTGCACAGTGGGATCGCAGCAGGCAGGTTTTTAACACTGAGAGCATTCTAATGAACCCTGTTATGGTTTAACATCATGTATATGAATAATATATATATATATATATATATATATATATATATATTATATATTTATCATTGGTAATACAACATGCAAGAAAGCTGACTAAAAAGCCTTCAACAAAAAGGGGCTTGTTAGTATCTCAAGACTCTATTGACATGAATTACTGTTCCTGCATTTGAAAGAGTTCTCCTTTGTGTGGAGAGCAATGATTGGACCCTGTATAACAGAGTGAACCTTAGTCTTGTTTTGTTGATTTTCTAGTGTGTTGCCTTTATGTAGCTAATGTCTTGCGATCAGACATGATGGTGATGTTTAATAATGGTGAACCCAGAAGGTCAGGCAGGGAAAAGCTTTTACAGAGAATAACAATTTGACTAGAATTCAGGATGAATAAATACCAGACAAAGGAAGAATGTATTATGTTGAAATAAAACGGCTTCAAGGTGAAAGACTGACTGAGGAGTTTAGCTTTAGTTAACATACCAACGTGTAAAGGCCAAATACCGTAAGCAACAATATCAGCCTCTAATGGGGAATCTCTTTGAATCCATGGTAACTATGTCTCAATTGCATATTATTCCAAAAGCAGGTAAATGAAGAGGGAGTGAGGCAGGTTTTTTTTGTATTGAAATATCCCCCACATCATGTAATTGGTTTGATTTCATTTGTATTCTCTTTCAAAGCTGAGACCATTACACTGTTTGATCAATAACCTACGCAGCGCATACAGTATGTTCCTAACAAGCCTCCCTTTGGATTGTATCCATCAATTTAAGAGATACAGCAAACTGCAATATGTCTTTTTAGATAATCCTCCAGTGTGTCCCCAGACTTAGTTTTGAGCCTTCACTGTAGAATAACTGGAGCTTCGTCTGAAACTCTCAGGAGAGCAGCATGGAGCACTGTTTGCTAAAAACCCAACTCCACTTTCTTCTCACCTCCATGTACTCTCTTAATGTGTAGCTTGACTGTAAGTGTTAGCGCAGGTGAAAATGTAAATATGACAATATGGTGTGATGTTTTCACTGACAGCTTGATACCATTTCTTTTTTTCAATGTTTAATGTAAGTGATTCAATTAATTTAGCAAAATATCTTTTGACGGCTTTGATATAAATAACTACGGAAATTGAGATAAAAAAAAACTGTTGATTTATTTTCTGAGCCTCGCATAAGTCTTCTTTGGTGTTAATGACTTAAGGAGAGGTGATAAAGTCTTGCAAGGATGCACTTATTTGTTCCTTATTTGTTAATTAGTATATCTGTGGAATAGAATAATTCTTCTTAGTTCAGATCAGTTGTTTGTAAGAGCATCAACCCCCATATGTTTTCTACCAGGTGAGTTTTAATTTCTCCATTCACACTGAACACAAGATAAATATTGTGTTTGTTTGTAGGTTAAGTAATATAACTGTAATTTGTTTATACTGTACTTATAAATTATCAAAAGATAGGTTATTAACACAGGGTAGAAAACAATTAAGCTCAGACTTGATAAAGCAGGGAAATGTGTTTTTCCCACTTTCCTCTGAGAGCTTCCGTAATTTATAGTTATGAAAGAAGTGTAGGTTTATAGTCCGTAAGAGTAAAATACAGTCTCTAAAGAAATCTGTGCCTCTTCAATAGAGGATTTCTCTGTGTGCTTGTTAGTGGAAAGTGGTTCGCTTTGAAAGGATTCTTTCTCTTTGATTCACAGTGACACTCTCTGACATTCTTTTGAACATTTATTGAAGCCCTGAGTAGCTTACATTGCAATTCAATGCCATTGTTACTGTGCTTGAAAAAACTTCAAGTAAAGTAAAATGAGGTAATGAGAAAAACTAAATGTGTGTAGAAATTCAAATGTATAAGATTGACTTGGCTGTGTTTCCTCCTCATCCCTATTCATTACTGTCTTTTGGACAAGGAATGTTTTCTGTTGGTCTGCGGAATAATTGGTCGGCACAGGTGTGAGCCGTTAACATGATTCAGTACCAACTCCCACCTGCTTGCAGCTCTCTGCAATCCACTGTCCAAAGTAGCCTCCATTGTGGTGTAACCCATGAGAACAATCGCTCACTTGGTGATGTCGATTCATCAAAGTATTCGCTGCCACGATGCACCTCCTTTCGACAATATTATTGGCTTACACATCCAGTCAGATGGGAGGTAGGTTTCTGCTCTAAATGGAAGCAGTTAATGATGCATTGTTATAACAGCCAATAACAGAGAAAGCTAATTGCTTGTCAAGCTAATGGCACCATTCAGGTGGTAGCCCTGAATGAAAGGACACATTTAGAACAGGAACACCTATACTATGAGTCCAAGGCCACTTTTCTCTTGACATCAAGACAGAAAGGTTCCTCACTTTTATGCAAATTGTGTTTGCAAGGAACAACCACAGCTCTACACAAAAATATTAAGGGTTACCTTTTTGTTATTTCTGAGCAATCAAACCGAAACTCTGTACCACGGACACTTCTGGAACGGCTTCATTTTCAATTTCCTTTCTATTGCATCTTTCTCATTCCTTCTAGTTACCTCAACACTGTTGTCAAAAATGATTTAAACTTTTTGGCAGTTTCTTTTTCTTCTAAAGTTTGTGACGCTTATTTATTTATTTCCTTTTCTTTTCATGAGAGAAATTCCGGCAGGTCGTGCCAAATTGCATCCTTTTCTGCGACGCTCTGTGATGTATGATTTTGTGGAAATGAGCAAAGGCTGGGAATGATTTCACCGTCTTGCCTACTGGAAAAGGATGCAAAGAGAACATGTGGCTGAAGGCTGTTAAACAAGGTACACTGGCTCCCAGCGCTCTCATAAATAACAGGAGGGAAGCTCTTCTCCAAGCCCGACTTCAGGAAAGCTGTTTGGTTGAGGGGACGAGACCCGCTGCCAAACAAAGCCTGCCAACCGTGTGTGTGGCACAGAATATTAACTCTGTCTCAACACATTTCTGCATGGAAGTTAATTATTCCCAAAACATATTCAACATCATTTCATTTTGTATAATCCTCATAAAAGATTGTTGACATTATCTGAGGAAGTTGGTGTGATTTAAAACATGCAATGCCAACTTTAGTGCCTCAGAGTACTGGTTTGCAAAATGGCGAAAAAAGAAAAGCAAATAAAATATTCAGTCAAGCATTGTAAATTCAATTGGGTTCAGATGGGCCTGACATCAGTTAAGCTCTCTCCAAAGGATACAACTATTCTGCTATGCAAGTATTTTTTAAGAATCGTGCTCCAAAACATTGATTAAACTGTGTTTTATCAAGGGATTAATTATCATTGCTACCTTTGCCAACACTTTAACGATCTCTTATGGGACTCTTCCTTTTTTGGGTTGTTTAGTATGTAAATGAAGAGTCAGTTTTCATATTGTAATGATTTTCCGCTCTTAAACAATAAGACTTCTACCCATTAATTACTGGAGTCGCTTGAATTGTTGTCAAACCCTGATTTTATTCCTCAAACCATTTCAGCCTTTGTTATTCAGTTTTTTGATGGGATCCATTTATTATGTCTGGGCATCTGCTTTGCAGCGTGGAGCTTCTGCCAGCTTTCTAGCAGACGTCTGCTTCTGGCACTGGGTTGTTGGTTCCTTGAGCGAATGAAAGCATGACAGTGCCTGTCATGTCTTAAATGTGTCAGCAGGGACTCATTAACTAAACAAATCTGTGCCTTCGCCCCTCAGTCCAACAAGAGTTCCAGCCTCAGTGAACAAGAGGAATAGTAAACAAAGGACCAACTGGTCTCACAACCTTCTCTAAAGATACATTAAAACATCCTCTTCTCCCCTTCTTATCTGTGCCAAGAGTGAGGTGATCCCTATCAGATCCTAGGTTTGATGTGAGTGTCCAGAGGACAACAGCAACTTCAGGTACTTTTACACCTAAGTTCAAACCAACTCTGATGTTTATCCTTTTGTTTGGTTCCTTTGGGCTTTTAAAGCAAAAAACAACGGAAACCTTCTGAAAATCAAGGTCTCTAAATCCAAGAGTTAAAATCCTTCTATATTGTTACAGGAAACTTTCAAGGAAAGCAATCTTCTGTAATCTTCGAAGTAAGCTGTATGATAAGTAAATACACTCATTCAAGCTAATTTAGAAACCATCGTAATACGTATGCACCTACCATGTTGGTGCAAATGTACCCTTGACAATCGGTACAAGACCTCGTCCGTTCGTCCCTTACTTTTCATTGCTGCATCTTCATCTAATAAAACGCTTTTTGTGAGTTTTTCAGGACGCCAGAGAAGACACATCGATACACAAGTATCATTAAGGTTGTACTCCCAATACATAAAAATACTCAAGTTCTGTACTACAACTGTGAGGTACACATGTAATTCAGAGTGAAATATTTTACTTTCTAAAACATGTCGCTACGTTTCAGTTTAGGATTTCACATCAAGAAAGAATTAATCAGTTTATAAAATTCAATGAATGCACTGTCAAGGACTAAACCCATTTGACTAGTTCTTATTAAAACATGTGTGATAGCTGTGATGATTCAGATATCTGAGTTATTAACAGTACCATTTCCCCTCATAATTTCTCTGATGGGTTCATTTTAATAACTGTTCAAATTGTCCAATATTTAATAGAAAAGAAGCTGGAAAAAAAAGTGGTAGCATGACTTTGCTTTCGTCCTCTTGTGTGTGATAAAAATGTGTGAAAGCTGTGATGTTTCTTCCTCTTCTCTCCATCCTAGTCCTTCAAAAAACGATGTTCCTGATACAAAACAATTTGGTAAGAAGCGAAGACAATCAGGGATGAACATTTTGTCCAAACATGCTTTTCCACAGCCTCTAACCATCCTCTACGCTCAGTATGTAGTAAATAAGAGGTTTCTTCTCACTTCCCAGTGAAAGGGATGAGGCACTTCATCACACAGATAAGAATGCAGACTGAGGCCCCACAACAGGAGAGGAACGAAGCCGAGTTTTGCTTGTGAAGTATGGATTACTTCTGGTAAAGTTGGTATGATTTATCCAATTCTGGAGAGCCGGTGCAGAATCAGGTGCCGTGCCTCGCTGGCTGCTGTTTTCCTGCTGTGCAACCAGGCAGGATGAATGGACTAAGATGTGCCGTGGCGTTGAATCTCCCTCCTCCATTACAGAGCGCTCGTGTTGACTTTGTCTGGTAATTTTGTGTTCATGGAGGGGGTCGTCTGATTAGTGCAGGGAACAGGTTTCTGGCCTCCTTAACATTCAGGACTCGTTCGTGATCTATCTGTATGAATGCAAGGATGAAAGAGCGACTCGCACATATTCTCCGTACCTTTTTGACAGCTGATCCTTACATTTGTTGTGGATTACTGCATGTTGTACCTGGTATAATATTACATAAATTGCACTAAAACATTTAATCCCAAGGACATGTTTAAGCATGACTCACTTTTCATCCTGTGTACATTTCAAAGATCATGTTGGCATGTACTATAGCTTGAAAGTAGAGAAGACCATACATGCTGCCTATTTGCATATCCTGAGAGAGCAAATGTAATAACTTCACATTTCGAGAAGAAAGTTATATGATGTTCTCGTGGTTAATTTCCATGCAAATTGCTCTTGGCAAGACTGTTCAAGGATTTTCGCTGGAGCTATAGCATGTATTTCCCCGACTTTCATGTATGAGCGTAAATCTGAACATGCCCGCTGTATCCAGAGACAAATTACAAACATAACTATGGTCCAATTTTCTTTTCCTGTACCCCATGCCATTAATAATCATTACACATGTGTTACCTAAAGCCTTTTAAAAGTCATTTAAAGGAAGCGCTTACATAAAGCGGAATGAAAAATCTCAGTGGCATATATATACACACATAAAATTGGTGTTTTGGCTGTGATGAATGGATGCTGCTGATGTTGTTTTGTGTGGGCTTCTTTCATCCTGCACTGCCTTTAGAAAAGCGCCTTTGCGTTTTCCAATTCAGCACAACGAGTGTGATTTCCAGAAGGTGTTCCTCTGCCACGCTGCATTGTGTTGTTCTCCTTTTCCACGTTACGGGAGATGCTGTGTGTCCAGGGATAATATGCCTTCAACAGAAACCTTTGCACGTTAGAAAAGCACATTGTGCGTATGGTTTTTAATAGAACAATGCAGATGCATTGGATCCTCCAGCGTCCTCCTACATTCTGGTATTACTTTAGATTAGTAGCTCAGTAGCTCAGCACATGTGTATCAGAAATACTTGAAGATTAGAAGACATGCCAATCCTGTAGAAATCTAAATTTGTTTTTTTCATTGACATAAATAAATACGTTGCCACTGCATCGTATCCCTATATATGTCACAAGCAGAGTTGTAAACTCATCTATGTAGGCTCATCTTACGATCTGAATAATGTGCCTTTTAAATAGCAGTTACAGACTTTGCCATTGACCACAGCAGGTCTTTGTTGGTCAATAGTGTAATTGTTTTCTGCTGCCTCAAGATAGAAATGCGCCAACCATCTAACTTACTGTAAATAAAAGTGTTCGCTCTCCAGTGAGCCTTGAACCATCATTTGTTTCTTGCTGGGAAGGATCTGTCTTTTTGTTTGTCTGAAAAAGATGTGAACAAAGTGTGTGCTTTTCTAGTATTTGCAAAGACATTTCGATATTTCTTAACAAAACCACATCATTGTTGATTCTTGCTGTTATTGAAGTGATATATTTACTGAAATCTGATATCGGGCTTAGCCTTAATCAGCCTTTGTAGCCTAGCTTAAAAATGGCCTCAACACTAATTGAAAACAATACTGAAGGACATGTGAGGGTGAATGTCAGGGGGCTTAATACATTACAAGTGTCTAAAATTACAGTACCAGTAGACAGCCTGAACTTAAGGCAACAAACAGGAAGTCAGACTTTTATGTCTGTAATGCACAAAGCAACTCAACAGCTGCCTCAAAAATCCCCCTTCCAAAAAAAAAATCCATTCTTCCAATATTAACGTTCCCTGCTATTAAGAGAAGTGGTTTACATTTTTGTTCTAGCATAATTAAAAGCTCCTGGGTCCTCCTCGAGACAAAAGCTTTAAAGTCCTCTCTTCTCCCATGATGATCTGATTTTTGCAGTTCTCTCTCATTAAATTAAATAGTCTCTGGCTCAATATGTTTCTCAGAACTGCCATCAATGGTAATAGCAACAAAAGATGAATGCTTGAGTGCTCCCTCATAATATATATATATATATATATACCCATAAAAGCTTTGGAAAGACACTGCCATTCTCTCAGCTGGTGCCTTGGACCAGTTTCTCACACAAAGGAAACTAGTTTGGAGTCAGGACTTTGACAACACTGCTTGTGTTCCTGTCCTGTTAGCCATTATTCACCGTGACAACTAAGATACATGTAATGAACAACTTTGGCCTTGTGTTGGAGCTGAGGCTAGGCCTGTCCTAATTTGAGATAAAGATAGGTTATTGATCAATAGTCCTAAACCATTAGCCCTCTGCCTCGATTTCTGCTATTCAACAAATGCGATGGGCAGGATGCTGAGGCTGCGAGAAGAAAGGCAGAGAAAACAAAGACGGTGTGGATAAATTGGACAGGTCTGTTGGTCAGCAGAAGCAAAAAGTTAATTATTTTCACACATTCAACATTGTTGTGCGTTACAAAGCAACAAAAGAGATCAAGGGCAGGTAAACAGAAACAGGATTAAGAGTCTCGGCTATGCCTCTCATACATTAGCATTAATTTAAGTCAGAGACATAAGCATTTGTTGTGCTGAAGAATAATTACCTGCCGATGCTTTAAAAACATATCGCTAATTTATTGAAAGTACAAAGGGCTACAGCAATGCTAGAGGCTTTGTGAGGCTGAACTTAAGACCATAACAAGGTTAAACCAAACAAGAAAAGGTGTGAAAGTCTAAAGTTTAAAAGCTAATATGCTCACAGTGACAGTGTTAACATGGTCAGGATTAACAGGTATAATATTTACTATTTTATCCGTATTAGGTCATCATGTAAGAATGCTAATGTGTTAATTATCACCCATCAAAAAATGTACAGCTGAACGTTTTTATTTGTGTGGGAGAAGTACTTAAAGGTGGGGTAGGTAAGTTTGAGAAACCGGCTCGAGATCGCTAGAATTTGAAAATACCTCAAAAGTACCTCAAAATTGTACTTAAGTACTTGAGTAAATGTAGTTAGTTACCTTGCACCACTGGTACTTGTACACTTGTATGTTTTGCAGTTATTGATAATAAACCAAAGTATTGGATACATTCGGTTTATACCCTAAAGGGGATTGATGCTGCAAGTAAAAGTCAGTTGATCCCTAGATTACATCATCTAGGAAACATTAACTAGTGTACAAAATATTGCGACACTTGATCATATATTTTTGGAGACATTTTACTCAGACCAAGTCGTTTACTGACCATATTTATTTTTAAAACTTAATTCGAACATGCCAACAAGAGTCAAAAAGTTATCAGAAAAATCATTAGGAAAAAAAACATGCCAAAAATTAATCTTGCATTGTTTTCTTACTGTTACTGTAGGTCAAAGGATTATTGGGCATCTCTCTTCACACACTCTGAAAAACCAAAAACCACTTCTGGCTGCTTGTCAATCTTTTCGGCCTGGTGAACCTGCTGAGGTAGCTTTCCCTCGTTTGATGTGTAATTTTAAATAGAGATTTCTCGTAAGGGAATAGTGGAAGGAGCTTTGTGGAACTTGTGACCTTTCCTTGTGTGCTGGAATATGTTAGCAGGGAATTAATGATGCAAATTATAATAAGTGTGGAAATCCAATCATTCTGGTCATCACGAGACCCTCAGGGCACTTCTTGCTCATCGCACACTCCTCTGAATCTGCCTCTGGTAGCTTTTTGCATATCTTCCGGGTCGTTTTTTCCGGCTTGAGTGCTCATTATTAAGTCGCAGGCCTTGACGCTGTCTCTGGCTCACATTAGCTTTCTCAGCATTCAGCAAGAAGGTTGAACTCTGCGGTGGAGCAGATAAAACACAAGAAAATCCTTTGTTTTTCTCAAGTCCATGCCTTAGACAAAACAGTGACCCCTATTAACCACTTGTCTCTGTGTCCTTGAACTGGTCGAAGTGTAGATAAATGGGAGTCCCAGGGTTCATGTATTTTGTAGATAAATAGACTCAAAAGCACTGAATTTGTTTGTGTAAATGTGTGTGTCTGTGCTTGTGTTCATATCTTAGTAGGTTAGGTTACACCTCACTGGAGGAAGCTTCTCCAACGACAGGTGGATTGTTCCGATTTTACAGCACAAAGAGGATTTTGCTGGCAACATTTCTGTTTCACTCCTGATAACGGTGTCATTATCCCTTGTGAGGAGGTCTTTCCTTAGATCTGAGAAGAGCTGCTTCTCCTCTGTGTTAACCCCCGGAGCTCCATCTCTCCATCCCTTTCCTCTGCACAGTGTTAATCAGTTTTTCCATGCAGGCATCAGGACCTGCTGCCGTTTTCCCTTTTTTGTTTGTTTCTTTCTGTGTGTCCATATGAAACAAGCCACTGATGTGGGTTCATCAAAATGTACCAGCACCGCACCTCTACTCTGTGACACATAAAAGTGAAGGCCCTTTTCATTTTGATAAAGACAACCGGAAAACATGCAATCTGGTTATTTGTTTGAAGGCCAGCAGTCATGGGATCAAAGAGAGCACAAGCTGGGACTGTCTTTATGTTATTGCTCCACAACTGCAGCCCTAAAGAAGTGAGGGGCAAATGACAGGGTGTAAAGAGCGGTAAAATGTCACTTTCACTGGAAAAAATGTGAATCGCTCCAGAACAATAACATGCTGACATGCGTGGGCACAACAGAGATTAAGGGGGATTGAGAGAGAGGAAAGGATGTTGAGAGACAAAAAAGGCAGAGAGGGATATAGGGTATGAGATTTAGTTAGAGACAGGGGAATGGCAATAAAGATCAAACATGAAGTGGTGATAAAAAACGGGGGTAGATTAAGAGAGAAGCAAATGAGAAGTTCCTAGAGTGATTACATACTGACTGATGATTTATTTTAGATGCATTTACCCTTGTATCTGTCATCTCTTTTTCATCAGCTCTGATTCCCTCCCATCCTTCACCCCTCTCCCCCTTATCGTCACCCTTCTTTAGATGATCTTTTTCCTTCACCACCAAACAGCTGAAGAGTCTCTTTGGCTCTCTTTGATGGATTCTGGCATGTGTGCGTGACGTCATCCACAACCCTATGTCTCTGTCGACTAATTGGACGCTGTCCTCTCTGTGGCCTTCAGGGACTCAGACTTAATTAACGCTGAGAGACAGGAAGTGTCAAGTTCACGGCTGCTAACCACACCCTCTTAATTGGCGAGCGAGGGAGGTGGAGGGCAGGGCACGGGGTTGCAGGATTGGTTGGATTTGGATGCCTCTGTGGTTTCCTCTGTCAGTTGTGACTGACACTTGAATGTTGCATGTGGAGGAAAGTGATGGTAATGAACCTGGAGTGTGTCTGATGCATAATTACCAGAGAATGAGCATGCAGAGCCACAAGCAAAGAGATGATGTGGGTTTAAATAAGCTTATGTTCGGGATGGTAATTTGTGAACACTTTGAGGATAAATCCCGGGTTAACTTGGGTCTTATTTTCGTAGTCTTGGCCAGCATTTATATCGGGAAAATAACTTGATGTACTCAATTAGAGTCCTAGAAAACACATTTTCAATTTGCAATGCTAATTAGCCTTTTTTTTAACAGAAACTGCATCTTATTTTAAAGATTTGAACTTGCCTCCTTTCCTTATTATACAGTATGTATAATTGTTGATTTCATTAATGTTTTTTTCTGATGCTCAATTTCCTTTGTAGTGTGCTATTATTACCTACTGTACTGTATAAAGGTTCTTTATTTTAATTAGTGTGCTTGATTGAATGCAAGGTGACCTTAAGAGACATGAAATGTGCCATTTGAATACAAATGTGTGATTATTATAATTATTATTAGTTCTATGGCATTTTTGGAACTTTCACTCTGTGACATAACCCTGTATTCGGATGTGAATGTTGCCAAACACATATCATTAAAAACTGCATCATTTGGCCGATTTTTGTAACGGTCATCCACATATTGTCTGTGGTTAGACTATTTGAATCTGCCATCTGTTTTAACACATGTAATGGCCTACTTATTTTAACTGTATTTTTATTATTGTTGTTATATTATATTTTTCTCAATCAGTTTTTTATTACTCACAAACAATGTTCTGCCACAGTTTCAACCACTCAATTTGGGTCAATAGTAAGGTTTTGGTTAAAGGCGCACGTGTTGGGGAAGTGGTGAGAATACGACTCGATAAATGAGGTTTGGATTATACTGCTCGAGTTGTGTTACAGTTTGTAAATGGATGGTATGATATCGTTTCGTTGTTGTTCAATCCCGCCCCCATATACTTCAATTCAAAGACACTTTTCTCCGCTTTTGGTTCATATTGGAGGTCTGAGAAAAATATAATTTATTTCGGGTATTCAACGTTACTTGTGGAGAGTTATTGATATACAAATTATCATTTTGGGGAGGATGTTTACCTTTAAGCAACATTTGAACAGAATCTCTACATGCAAAATACCAATGCTTTTCATCAGTCTGTAGAGTGTGGAGGGTTTCAACAATGGGACTAACTCAATTTAATTGTTCCTCTTGTTTTTTGAAAATGTGGTTTCATTTAAAACCTGAATGATCTTCCTTCTTTAATGTTTTGCTCCCTGACTTTTAGTGTAGATGCAGATCTTATCAACAACTTGAGTACAATTTCAATATCCTGATCTTTATCGCTAACATGGCATTCTGTTTCTTCCCAACTTTACCCTTGACATGGTAAACAAAGCAACTGTTAGCCTTGCGTTAAAGTAGTCTGTGCTCATCTGCACAGATGGCACATTTGGTGGCAGATATCGTGACCAGCTAGCTGCACAACACAGCTGCCAAAATGAATTAGAGAACCCACTCACTGTCATGGAACTGTTCTGTTTTGGGACAGGATGCTTGTGGTATGTTAATGGTATTGTTAATGGGAATTTGGTATTGATCAAAACAAATAATGTAACCTGCCCTTGTCGCTATATTGATGATGTTTTAAGTTCTAGTGACCTCTGGGCTCTGAGTGATGGTGTGAGGTTGCTGACAGGGTTTCAGCGATAGAGAGAGGTTAAGGCTGTTATTATGTGCCCTGCATGAAACCCCCTGCATCAATATTCATGCTGTAGGGAAAGCCTCTAGGGAGCGACTGGCCTCCGTGTAGATTTAATCCAATTTACCGAATGCTACCACTGACAAAACGCCAATCTCTTTCCTCCTCCTCTGAGAATATAGGTGACCTCAACACAAGGCTCCTGGAACATAAAACAGCTCAGCCACACTTTCCTTTTCTTGTTATCGCTTCATTCACTTCCAGTATATTTCATCACACAAACTGGAAAGTGCCAACCCGCTTTCTGGGACAACGTGTTGTTCGGCTAATGAGGTGTGGCTCTGACAGGCTGGAGGATCACCGCAACCTTCCCCATCCAAATGATCCCTTGCTAATCACTAACGAACAGAAAGGTATGGAGGGCAGTCAGGGAACAGATGACGGGAAATAATGAGAATTAATGATGATAAGGCATGAAGGGCAGTGGGAAAAGATTGAACAGACAGAGGGTGGGAGATAAATAGGAAATAAAATCAAACAGAACCGTCATAAAATGAGCGTTTTTTGATAAAATACCCTATTCAATGTGCTTGATTCTTGAAACCTTTCATGTCATTGTAAAGAGCATATATTACGCTACACGGTTTACTTTGTGTGGCGCTATATGCGGTCCTATATGTCCTGCTAAATACATAAACATAGAACGTACAACAGAAGACAAACCCTGAGTGTGTTCTCAGCTCAGAAGAGGATTTGAAGAGGATGTGAAGACCCTGCAGAGGCAGTGGAACCAAACTGTGATTTAAAGCCTGCTGTGTGCCTAAGAACAATGAGTGGCTTCCTTTGATATGAATATCTATAACAATCCAAGATCTTAAACGATTTTATTATATATTTCCATTTTTAAAATCAGGTTAGGTTTTTTATGAAGAAATGGATGTGACAATGGGGAGAGCACAGGAGTGTTTGATAAAGACATGAAACATCTATATGGGTAAAATATCTGCGGGTTGCTTTATGAATCAATGTTCTCTCACGTAATTAAAAATATAGATTGTACTTTCACGAATGACCAGCTGATGCATAAATTGTGCCTTTGGATTGGAATGAGCAAAATGTCATGCCTATTTGACTAAAGAAATGGCTACCGTGACATTTTCTTTAATTGTAAAGATTTTATGAAGAAAGTGGAAATGTTCTGGAAGGAATTACTTTGATTTATAGCACCACCACTTTCAAACCACCCAATTCACTTTACCACAGAGAACTGTAGTGTTGTTAATGCACAGTGCTATCTATAAAAGCCACAAAAGGTCTCCTGCATCTGTTAGGCATTATGTTAAATTAGCATTTGATTAAATGAATGTTCTGAATAAGCAAACCATGTAGAGAGCAAACCATAGTTAGAATATTTTAGAAATGCAAACATCATCCCACAGGGACATGCAAGAAGAATAAAAGAACACATACTGGCTTTTATTCATTTCTATTGGGTGACAGAGGTAATTGAATTCAGTCTGGAAACCATTAAGATTATTTATGTCTGCCTTTCTTCAGAGGAAACGTGTGCGGAGAAAGAGAGCCCCGTTTGGCTGTACATGACATACGCGACCACTAAAGGCCAAAGCAGCCAATGCATGAAGCACATCTTGCTCACCCAGTGGGGGGTTTCGAATCTCTTCTTCTTCTTCTTCTTCTTCTTCTTCTTGAATATAAAAATAGATAGTGTTCACAACACCACAAAAAAAGGACATGCTCTGATCTGCCCAGTGTTTGCATTCAACTATGAGTCAAGCCAGCTAGATCCCATATAGCCCTGCTCAGTGACATCAGCATCAAATTATCAATGCCGCTGTTTACATTTGGCTCATTCAACACTGAAACCACACGCTGTGAATTAATTGAGCTCTTACTTACATTATAGCACAGAGCATATTGGGGCTTTATTTGCATATTTCACAAAGTCTAATGTAAACAGTAATCCTGGCAGTGGTGGAAAGAATGTAAAAAACAAGGTATTTTTACCCCAGTATGGTAAATCTGCTACATTTATTCAACATGCAAAACCTAAGATGAGCTTAGATTTAATTACTCAACAGCGTATAAAATAATTAAAGTCGCCCCCTCTTGGCTAACAGTACAAGTATACACATGAAGGCATTATCAGTAATAATACAATTCAAAACTGTAATGTAAAACACTCACAGATGACATTTCTTTATTATTGTATTGCTTTCTGATTACTTTTACATTTGGCTCTTTAAAGAGCAGAGCAGCTTGGTCTTACGTCTTCAATAACTCTCCAAACAATAAAATGCATGACTAAATAAGCAATAAAGGTAGGAAAATAATATTTTCAAACTCAAAAACAAATTGTTCTGCTTCATGCCATTTCTCATAGCGAGAATAATTTATTTTACTCTTTATGCTCTGCATGTGGCACATAAAAAGGCAAATTCTATTTCAACCTACACTGTCCAAGGCAGGTGATAAATGACTTTCTGTTTCCATAATAAACTAACTAAATGCCCTCTGAATTTTAATGTATTCATACATTACTTTAATGTATGCTATACATTATGCACTGTGCAGTGACATGTAATCAGACTGGCTCTAAACATGTTATTTCCATATGAAGCAAATGGCCGTGCAGATTGAGAAATAAACATCAATGCTCAGTGAAAAGGGTATGCCTCATTTATTTCTTCAATTGCGTCAAAGTTGTTTAAAAATCGATGCTGAAAACATTTTGCTGTATATGATGGATGCACTCTCGGCCTAATTCCTTTCCACTTTAGGAGATGTCTGAAGTTGTGTTTATCTCTGACCTTTTTTATGGTTCCAGGGTGAAGGGACAGTAATTCAAAAATGATTTTTCAAGAAGACATTGGTGTCAACTATTGACACGCAGCATATCACCTCGGTACAAACCCCATTTCAGACAGGGCAAAGAATAAAACTGTAGGTGATCTGTTGCCCAAGCTTTTATCTAACTTCTTTGAAAGGTTTTCAAATTATTTCCCCAACCCAGTGTCTGTAAATGGTCTGTAATTTAACACGGCACATATCAAACAGCACAACCACTTCGCTGCTTTCAGAAATATATAACAATCACATCTTTAACAGGAGAATACCTGTCAAAGTAAATTGCTGTTCCACTCCTGCTGCTGTCTTGCTGATGGAAGAACCCACAAAGGCTTCTCCAATGACTAAAAGGATGGTGCTGAATAGCCACAAGCACATCATATGGTACATGAATTGGGCCACAGAGAGCAGATGATGTTAAACTAAATTGGAAGGAGATAACACACTTCGTCAACATGTTTTGCCCAGGTGCTGGGAGAACTATTTCCCAGTGTAGAAAACGGCTCAGTGATATTAGGCGAAGAGCCAGCAAGGCGTTGGTGGTGAAGCACTTCAGGGACAGTTTGGGTGCAGCAGGAGCACCTTCACCAGCCAGAATCTGGCAATAGAAGAATTAACCACCTTCCCACTGCACATGTTAATCGTGTGAAGGGAAAGTGTTGTGTTTGGCTCGTGCTTTGCTCTGTTGCTGCGTGCATTTCTCCTTAACTTAGGAAAAGCTAAACTTTAAGGATCTGTGACCAAAATATCAAGTGTAAACAACCAGAGAACACAGCAAAATGAACACATATTGACCTAATAAAAAATATGTTTTTATAGCGTCCGTTCTGCATGAATATAGCAGTCACAAAAATAGATGCATCTTATCCAATCTTGGTCACAACTAGGTTAAGGAGTCCCAATGAGGACAACAACCCAGATATTCACTGCTATGGCATATTCCGTAATATCTTTAGACGCCTGGATAATAATAAAACAAACAACTGATGTATTTTGGTTTTAAATTGAAGTCAGATAAAAAAAGGTGACTCGATTTGAGATATTTACTCTTTGGGGGCATTATGTAAGCTCCCTTCTTAAGAAAATCCTTAACTCAAAGACTTATAAGTAGCTTTTTCAGGAGCTTTTATTCACATTATCTTTAAAAGCTATGTATATCGACATGTATTAATGCAAACCCCTCTGAGATTATACTGCATAATACTCTATCCACTGGGAAATACTCTGAGGTTTAATTGAAGGGTCTAAAAAAAAGCAATTGAGGTAAGAATTTTTGCTTAAAACTACTTTTTAAGGCCATTAATAAACGTCTACGCTCAAACACACTGATACCTGCTGAAAATTCTGCTTAAACATTAAGTGGTATTTAAAATAATCTTAATACATGTAATACATGTGAATTTAGCAATGAAAACCTTCATGGCATAGGCTTTCCCACTTGTGGAGAACATTTAAAATGTTAGCCTTCTTGCATGAGTGTCACATTTTGTGAAGTATGTGTATGTGTCTATTTACTGCTGCTGTGACCTGTTTCAGTGTGGTGTTCACAGACAGGTGATGATATCCCTTTCCCGGTGTTCATTCCGTTTTTCTCTCAAGTTTGGTCATTGTATTCATAAAAACCTATCATCTGTGAAGAACTGCACTCAGCAATGTCACATCACTCCATGGTACATTACACCCATTGCACTATTTACATCTATTTTGTTACACGGAATAAAAGGTGCACCTGCCTTCAAAATAAAAGGACACATTCATTTGAGTGATGTAGAAACGTAAGTAAACAGGAGGGTCAGGTCTACATAAGCGCTCTCTGAAAGAATAATGCTTTCTGAAGGTATTGCAGACAACATCTGTAATATTTAAGCTTATAAATCTATATAAATGTTCGTTAATCCGTACAAAAGAGTGCCTGAGTATCAAGTAGGATTTATTGTGAAAGTCATAACCAGAAGTGGTTTGAAATGGTTTTGTTAGCTTGACAGTGCAGCGTGCGTTGACTGTGAGGCAGGTGATAACTGCTCACCGTTGGTTGTCATAGGCTACACGGTACCGAGAGCACCGTCTTTTCTACCGCAGTGCAACGACCGAGAAACTTCACCACTTCACGGATTAATATCAACCTGAGAGACTTTATCTTCGTCCGGACTGTTTAGGTCTAACAAATCCGCGACAGAGGACAATGTTTCTCCTGCAGTACACCGGTAAGTGGGCTGGTCCAACTATCCTCACAGCATCACACGGTGCACACAGAAAAACATGTTGTATTCACGAAGAACTGTATGAAGTGTGTCAGTGTCCAACAGTGTCGGCTAGACTTTAAAAAGACTTCTTAGCATGTTATGGTAATTAGATCACCTAATGATGCCATTGTGTTTCTGGGGAACACAGCAGTTTCTTTTGGTAGGCGATTTTTGGCTTTTTATGGCAACATCAAACTATTTTCATTCATTGTTTTTGGATGAACTGTGGCTCTCAGTTGTTGCACTGTTGTATCCAGAGATGGAAGAAGTACCTGTACATACAGAAGTAGAATCAACAAAGTGAAGAAATACTCTGTTCCAAGTCAAAGTCCTGCAATCAAAAAGTAAAAGTACAAAAGTATTAGCTTTATAAAATGCTTAAAGTACCAAAAGTAACATTTCAAATTCCCATTTCAGAACATATAATTTTGTTATTATTATTATGGAGGCATTAGAGTGTTATCAAAGCTGGTAAAGGTGCAGCTAATTTTATTTTGTATAGGCCTACTGCAGGGTAGCTTGTGAATGTTTCTCCAGGTGTATCTAAAGTCTTATTTAAGTGTTGATTAAAAGTACATTATTTACCTCAAAATTGTAGTTGGGTATCAGAATCAGAATCAGAATACCTTTTTAAAGGTATTCTGATTCTGATTCTGATTCTGACTTTATTAGTCCCACAGAGGGGAAATGTACATTGTTACAGCAGAAAAGAGCCAAAGACAGCTTAATGTTACGTAAAGCATGCATAAATAAAAGTACTAAAGATTAAAAAAAGAAATTATAATAACAAAGTTACACATTTTACAAAAATACACACCCTGTAACAGTTCTGAGGATTTAGCAGCCAGGTATATATTGCACAGTTTTTAATGGCATAAATATATTGCACATATTGCACATAGCCTATTGCACATATTGCACATATTGCACATATTGCACATAGTTGGTATTTAACAACAAGAGGTGTTATAGTCTGTGTTGTTGTGTGTGTGTGGGGGTCTACTAGCGGCCATGCTGGTTATAAGTACAAAGTAGCAACAAAAAAAAAGAAATCTAAATATATTATTAGAAAATGGGACAATCTGAATAATGACTACTGTTAATATTGGGACTTTAAGTATATGTTGATGTTAATACTTTGGTTCTTTTACTTAAAGGGGACCTATCATGCAAAATGCACTTTTGTACGTCTTTTTATACATGAATATGTGTCCCCGGTGTTCCAGGGAACTCACCAAGTGTCAGAAAACACAACCCTCTCTATTTTCCTCCATACCCAAATCTCTAAAAAAGGGGCTGCAACGGATCTGATAAAAACTGATCCAGATTTGAACACTGTCCTGACGTCAGGACGGTGGCGCTACGGCTATTGGGCCAACTCCACCAATCAGGAGGAGACAGCCACGGCCATTGCCATTCGAAAGCGCTGGAGACCCTGTAGTACATATGCCAGGCCTGTAGATGGTGCTGTTCTCACAGAATCTGCCCTTACAAAAACAGGGGTAAAAAATGTCAAATTGAGCAAAATGAGGCATGGCTAAAATGCATGATCTGTTTGGTATTTTGAAAAAAGTATAAATATGCCTTATGGTCCTACACTATATTATTCAAATATAGCATGATAGGTCCACTTTAAATAACATTTGCAATGCAGGACTTTTACTTGTAACTTGAGTATTCCTACACGGTGGTATTTCTACTTTTATCTTAGTAAAAAGTATTTCTTCCACCTCTTGTTTGTCTTAATAATTGTAAGTGAACATTGACCTTTCACTAAGTACATTTTTTTTTAAATCTCTATTGTTTACCCTCTGTTGAAGGGTATTTGAAAACTTGCTCAAAATGTAGCATCAAAGTTCCTAGGCCTCTCAAAACTTTATTACAGGATTAGTTCACTTCTGTTCATAATGAGATTCATACAGCTCATTTGACTTTATAATATGGTTTATCCCTTTTCACATCCTGTGAGCGAGGGGAGAACTTGGGGGAAGTGTGAACTTACTGTTGAAAAACGATTTGATTTGGTTTGGATAGGGATACATAAATAAAGTTAACTTTATCAGACTCTCCAGCCGCAAATCTGATATGGCTGAGCAATCATAGCTTTCCCTTATTTTGGATCTTTAATTTCAGAAAAACACATATAAGAGATCTTTCAGTAGCCTATATGCTCAGACTAAACTGACTATCTGTTCCTGAGGAGGAACTCTGTTAGCCTCCAAAGCACACTAGAGACTACTGAACTCAGCCTTAATATGCCTGCTGGATTAAAGTCATCTTGGTGTTTAGGTTGATTGCTGCTGACTTTGTGTTTTCTCCTTATTTCCTAATTTCTTTGTGATCCTTAGGCTGTAGTAAAATAAAACAGTTTACAGTGTTGATCACTGAGCAATTGGGGGATCAGACAATCTATAAACTGACTTACAGTGCTCCGTTTTATGCTAACACTTGTTTGTTGTTTTAGCTGCCTCCAGTTTATTTAGCTGTGATCTCATTTGAACTTACTCCAGGTCTCTTACAGCCAGTCTAATAATGGATAAGTGCTCATAATTTGATGTTTATTTCCCCCGGTAACGTGCCGGCCAAGTGTTGCAAATATGCGAGCGAACGTTTTTGAGGAAGCAGCTCTGTAAACACAGCTGCGCAGTATAGTCAATCAGACTGCTGTTATCTTTGTGGACTTGATACTCTATTTATTTATTTGTCATCATGGATACCTCACATTGGGCTATGAGACAAGTTATCAGAACGCATTGGGATATATATTTTTTAAATCCTCTGGAGCAGAGAGAGGTGCTGTGGATTGCTGTTATTGATTAATGCATCAGTGTTTCTTAGGGTCAAAAACACTAAACTCACAACTTAAAATGAAAGCGTTTAGTTTATTTAATAAAAGAGCACATGTTCAATGTGAAAAGTGACAGTAGATATAGATTAGTTGCAATTTGGTGCTATATATATATAAATTAAAAATAATTATAAAAAAAAAAAGAATTATAATCTTTTTTTTTTTTTTTAGACACCTTGAATTTCAGGGGGGGCGTAGCGCCCCTCCAAGACAATGGTAGGGGAAACACTGAGAGTGAAAGACGCTGTTGTTTACCAGGCAGGGAGTGCACAACAAAAATATGATACCAGTTGCATTATAAAAAAATTATAATCCAGTGTACAATAAGTACTGAAAGGCAGGATATCACTACTGATGCTGCTTTGATTTGAACCAACACATTTTTGTATGTGGCTCCTGCAAGTCATCTGTTACGAGCTGCAAAACCATATAGGCTGGCTAGCTGTTGAGGCTCACATAAAGTTTCAGAAAACAGTGGAAAAGTCCTTAACAAATTCCAAGAGCTCACGTTGACATCTTAAGGCCCTGACACACCAAGCAGTCACCAGAGAACTCGCCGACGCCGACTGTTGCGTCGCCATTTTCTCCTGCGTCTTGGCCATGTGTCGCACTGGAACAGACCGCAAAGACTTCAGCCGAGCACGTACGAACTGCGCATGCGTGAGTGGCAATAACTCTCCTTACCAGCAGGCGGCGGTAGTGTGTTTTCGTCATTCAAAAGAGGCAACAACCGGAAGACAGAGAAGAAGAACAGACTGCGTGATCTAAACAAACAACAAATAGCGTGTGCGTTCCATTTTCACTCTCGTCCATCGAAAACATGTTTCGTGCGGTACTGGAGCTATCAGCCATTGGAGTGTTGCTTGTGGAAGACATTCTCAAGCAACCGTTTCACTTCTCATGCACTGATTCGCTAGCTGAACAGCCAATCAGAGGGATTTCTTTGTCCGACTGCCTGTGGCCGACGCACGGCCGATTCAACATGTGCGGGACAGTTTTCCCGGCAACATGCTGGGTTTGGTCAGTATAACCATATGAAAGAAAGATAGCTGCTATATCACAAAGTCTCAATATTAAGCTAATTATAATGATTGAATGGAGCATTTCACCTCACATAATTAGTGAAGCAGATGAAAGCTTTTCTGCCTGTCATCTAAAGCCTTTTTAAGGATGCGATGAAGATGAATAATGCTTTTTAACTTTACCAATTGTCACGCTTTCCCAATGGAAATTAGATGCAAATATGGAGACACTTAAGGAAATAGAGGTAATATATTAGGCTGCAGCAATTGCTGTTGTGAAGTGTCATTTGACAGTCCTTTGAAGCATCAACACATCGATCAATACATGTTAGAATAGTCTTATCTGGACAAACTTGGAATGCTTAGGCTCCCCAAAATATTGAAACGTTCTCTATTAAAAACTAAAGTTATTCTTCAAACAACTGAATAAGTAAAGGTAAATAATGAAAGCAATAATGGAAAGGGAAATATTCAGATAATTAGCTCAGAATTCTTGCTGTCCCAGTTAATTTATATCTTAGATAAAAGGAGAAAAGGCACATGGAGTGAATTATGCATTAAATTAATCCTCTATGGATCTTAATCATGTTTTAAACTTCCCTGTACTTTGAAATTACATAAGGGGACAATTTACCGCCTCCTCTCCAGTACATTGCAATGCAAGTCAAAAACGTCCTTTGATAAATCCAAATAAACGCTACCTTGGTTAACACAGTTACAACCGATTCAACATGTGCGGGACACACCAAAATGAGTTTGGGCGACAGGGCACGCTTCGTCGTCCGACTAACGAAAACGGCTAATTTCGGCCTGGTGTGTCAGGGCCTTTATGTTGTCTGACAAACTGTCAAGAACCTAAAAGTATTCACTATAATATCAAAAGACAAAAGAAACAAGTGCAAGCCTGAGTAGTAGTGATTTACAGTATATAGGCATATTTCAAAAGTTGCCTTTTAGTTTCCTGTAGACTTGCTATGGTTCTAAAATATACCGATATATGATTGACTGATCAATGATCCAATATCATCGATGCAAAGTAAAAACATTGATACATCTCATCTTTGAGATAGGCATTTCTTTTTACTTTCAAATGGCACCTTTGTGTCACTATTCCTGTCCAATTGCATGTCTGTCCAAAACATTCTAACAGTGCTTAAGTATGAAAGATTTGGCCCTTCATAGTGAACAACTGGACATCCACTAAGATTAAAAAGAAAATATTGTTTTTAGAGAATATATCGTCAATTTGTATTTAAAACATTTTTGAGAGTTGATATACATGCAACTTAATGTTTTAAAGTGATATAGGATATGGTCTGATATCAGTCTCAGGCCCTGTATCAAGATCTTATTGCAACTTTTTGATTGCAGCAAATATAAAATTGTTATTGGAATAATTGAAATAATATAGCATTCCATGATTAACACCCCAAGATTGACCTGAAGATTAATAAATCAATCATTTGATCTAGAATGTTAAATAAATGCTGAATAAATCAAAGCTATGTTGTGTTTTGAGCAATTGTTAGATCAGAAATAATTTGTATGTTTTATGTTAATGTTTCCTGACTCCTGGAGTGATGGAACCAAGTCTTGACCGCTCTCAAGAATTTGTTGGGCGACATCTTTGCATCCATCACTGTAAGTGGAGGCTGAGTGGCCTCAGGAGCGACCATGGTTGAGTTAAGGTCTATCATCCCCTGTGACAGGCATTTACCTCCACCCTGCACCGACCCTCTCTCTGATCAATGACCAGGATATTGTTGGATTGCTTCGGTGAGGGAGGGGCTGTCAGAGAGCGTTTTCAGAAACACAGAGGGCCTTTCTCAATTCACTAATTTCCCCTCCTCGACTCCTATCCTCGTGTCTTACGGCTCGTCCACACAGCGGCGTGCGTTGAAGCTTGCCGGCGGGCGTGTCTGAAACTCGACCAACAACCAATCGCATGAATCTCCCGCCCCTGACACACAAGCAGCGGTTTGATTGGCTAGAGCTTGTACTGGCATATGATTTGATTGGCTGACGCTTCTGCCGAGGCTTCAAAAGTTGAACATTGCTCAACTTTTGCAGCGAGCCACGCCAGCAAAGCTCCACTTCGCTTCCCACAATGCAGTTCGGCGAAAAGTGACGTCACCCCATTCAAAGTGAATGGTGAAGCTTTCAACGCACGCCGCTGTGTGGACGGGCCGTTAGTCCCGCCCACAGGAGATGCGAGCGGTGTCTGTCTGACTTATACATTTACTTTTAATTCATTCACAGTGCGGTATAATGAGACAATAACAGGCTACAGATGCAGACATACAGTACACACACATATATATATATATATATATAGATATATATATATATATAGGTATATTTATATAAATATATACAATTTCAGAATCAAACAAGTATGAGAGCACTCACAGCATAATAACGTAACACTATCAGAGACTGGATATATCCCCCCCCCCCCCCCCCCCCCCCCCCCCCCCCCCCCCCCCCCCCTCTCTGGTCGTTTTATTTACAAGTATTAAAAGTAAGCATAGGACACCAAACCAACTGAGACCTGTCTGTCCGCCGCATCTACACACACACATGCACACGCACACGCACACGCACATGCACCTACACTCTGTGCAACACGCACCGACAGCTCCTAAAGCATATCGTATCAGGCTACATTCATTGTGTATTTTATTATGTGAAGCACTAAATGGTTTTAGGCAAATATCGACTCTTTGTTTGTAGATATCTACTAAACTAAAGCAAATACAGAGAGTAATGTAGGCCTGTTATACTGAGTGATATATATTATACACACTGCTCTGCTTTGTGCACAGACCTCACAGCTGTTCTCTCTGTAAACATTGCGTCGCGATGAAAGCAGTTAATACAATAATATCCAGGGGATGCATGCAGAGCTGTCATTGGCTGAGATAAGTCCGGCCGTGCGTCTCGACTCTTTCAAACATCACTGTTGCCGGAAATGCATCCGCGGAGGAGCCGTGGAGGACCGTGGAGGACCGTGGAGGACCCATCAGTGTATCCTCGATTATAGCTCCTCCAGAGAGCCTCCTCAACGCTCGATCCTCGGTCCTCAATGTGCATTTAGAGAAATTAGATGTCCTTCAACATGGCGCGCCGAAAACCATTTCCGGGTCACTACCGGAGGACCGAGGATTCGAGGAGGGGAAATTAGTGAAATGAGAAAGGCCCAGAGAGAACGAGAGAGACAGAAACTACTTTTATCTGCTTTGTTTTGCTCTTGCAGTGGCCCCAGGATAATGGTGCTATATCTAAATTTAAGCACAACTGAATGCAAAGTGAGATACTATGGAGAGAGTGTGGACAGATTTTTCAGCTTTAGAAGAATCTCCCTTTTAAATGAGAAAACCTAAGCTCAGTTTAGCTAACAATTCAGCAGTGTGTCTGGTAAAAAAAAAAAGAATTGCCATGGGGAAAAAAGCAGCATAATGAAATGTGAAAATATGAGTCAGAGATAAAGGAAGCTTCCCTTCTGTGAGAACCCCTGGAAATATCACTGTTTGGGAAGGGAGAAATCAGGAGGGTACGCTGAAAGGCAGAGATGCTCAGCTCTAAACATGGATCACTCCGCAGCGCCTTGAAGGTCCAGGAAGACATTGAGTCTTCTGGCTGTCAAACTTCTCAGCTGGGTTTCTTTGGCTTTGAGTTTCTCTTTATGTCTTTCTGTGGTCAAGTCTTTGAGGAGTTGTGCCAGTGCTGTTGGCAAGAGCCAAAGGCTGAAACTAAATAAGTGACGCTTTTAAATTGTGCTCTTCCTAACCGTAGGACATTTTCTTATTGTCTTCACTGAGTTTCTTTAAGACAGATAAAGCAAGCCTTGTCACTCACTCTGTGTGACTATTGCAGCAAAACTTTGAGCAATATTTCTTTAACCTTTGACATACTAGGGCTGGTATACATTTTCCCACTGTAAACAAAGGTCAAATAAATGCTTAAAGGGGCCCTGCAACGGAGGTGATCTTTGGCGCCATAGATCTCGGCCTCCGCTACGGATTGTATAGCTTCGTTGGTATTTTAGTTTGAAAAGTGTTCCCCCTCCCGTCTTGTCTGTTGCTGCTGATTGTGTTCACCTGGTGCCCTGTGTTGTCTCCTCCCCCTTCACCTGTGTCTTGTTGGTTTGATTAGTCTGTGTGTATTTAGGTGCTGGTTTTCCTGTTAGTGTGTGTGTGTGAGGTCCTTGTTGCTGGTGACTGTGTTCACGGGAGACAGTCATATTGAGGCTGTGTATCCTGTACCACAAAGAGGAATAAATGCCCACACCGGGTTATATTTGAACTCTCTGCCTCTGCCTCCTTGCTTGGTCGGGCCGCTCAACGGTCAGCTTCACAGGCCCTGTTATGTTCATTTTGAGGTTCATTTCGTATTTTTTGCCTCTACTGTAATATGTTTACATGCTTTACTGTTCAACAAGTCATTTTTAGGGTCATACTGCCTTTGCTGCACAGCTCTTTCATGCTCTGTCTGAAACGGTTGTTTGGTTTGCTGCCTGGCTCTGTTGTGTTTGGTCAGCCCCTTAGCCAATCACGTGCAATGTGTTGGAGCGCTAGCCAAAAGAAGGACACTTGTTACAGTGATATCATTATATTACAGAAGTAAACAAAGGACTCCAATCAAAGCGTTTCGGGCAGGGCGGGAGTGTGTGGGAGACAAACTCCTTCTGGATGGAACTTTTGCCGACCATTTCCATGAACAGAATGCTGTTCATTAAGTGGACAATTACTTACAATTACAACAATATTTGCATGTTGTCTTTCTGTTTCTCACATCTCCGTCTATTTCTAGTCACTGGTGGTGAAGAAACAGTCCTCACAATTCACCCCACACACGACGAGTGTGCATTTGATTTTCAGTGTTATACTCTGAAATGTCTAGTGTATTGTCGGCATAAGGATAATACATTTCTGTTTCTATTACTTCAAGTGTGGAAGAAAGTAACTCAGTTTAACTTCCTATAACTGGGCAAGTAACTTTCGACTCTTAGTGTGGTTCCCCTTCAAGGTAGTTGGACACTTGTAAGATCTGAGGAATATGTTAGAATTATGATGAAAGCAGAGCCTCATCAAATGTGGTTCTCAGGGATACATTTTCATAATGTATTTTACACATGTGAAGGCATCATTGATAAATGCAGTTTGAACCCTTTTTGCATCCGAATAAAAAGGAACATCTCTTTTGAGCATGCAACCTGACAAGGAGCTTAAGCCGTAGGCTCCACGAGGACGAAAACGGGTTGAATCCGCATATTTCTCATGCGTATAGCCCTCTAAGCTCGACGACGCCGTAAGGGAAACGTAGGAACAGACCCCGCAAACGACAACGGGTCCAAAGGTGGATAGATCTGGGAACGGAGCGCTCTGGGGGGTCCAACGGGGCCGTGGGGTCGCCTATACGGTCATCCGTTTCATAGCCCCGCCTCTCCCCGCCTCTTCCCACCTCTCCGTGTACCCCGCATCATTGCTGATGTGTTTCGTTAACAACAACAATAGCTATTTTAATTACCTCTCAAACTACCTAAACTAGTTATAAATATGTTTATTTTTACTGTCGAGTCATCATTACTGGATCAGCTGCTGCATGAGACAGACACTGACGCTGTGAGAAGAGAGGAAAAAGAGATAGGCTCTGTGTATTTTATTTTCATATATCATTATATCGTCGTTATTCATTTGTTTTAAAGCTCAATAAATAACAAAGAAGACCTTTGACCGGCACTTTTATAATTTTGTCCGGAAGATTTAAACTTTAACACACGTTGACTGGCGAAAAACTCTGCCCGGATCCCTTGGCCCCCACCGCGGAGAATAAACAGAAGTGCAGCCATGACAACCATTCTTCTTCGCTGCTTTTGTGGAGGAAGTTGCTGCTTTTGGTGGAGGAAGTTACAGCGCCACGTACAGGTTCGGCATATGTACTGCAGCTTTTCCAGCGTTTGGATGTAAACGGAGCCGTCTCATGGAGCTTGACACAATCCGGTGTATATTGCGTGGGGACGGAAGGTTTTTTGCGGTTGCATTTGCGTTACTCCGATGCGTTTTGCCGTATTTGTTCTCGTGGAGCCGGGGCCTAAGTGAATCCCTAAACAGCTTTTTCTTATCTTGCTATGTCTACATTTGAGGAGGATATAAACCTTATTCCTGTGTCCTCATTTAAAAGTGCCCTCTGGAAAACCGGTGGAAAACAAAAAGGGTTGTGTTTTAGGAGGTAAGGCATGTTCATGGCCTGTTTGGTACTAAACGAGTTTGTAATTCTCACTCAGCCCCTCTTGTATTTGAGCACCTCATGCACGTCTTATGTACTGTTGTTACAGGCACAAAAGCAATTATTTGGAAAATAGTATTTGTAGGGCTGTGTAAGCAATGTCCTTGTTTCAGTGAAGAGACACTTTAACATCAGCATTTGGTGCATAATGGTGCTTTTCCACAATTACAACCACTGCAGTGGACAGCTGTGTTATTGAGTGCTGCTATTGTGTATTCACAGAGCTGGCAACTCTGTTGATTGGCTGCTCTTTCCTGGCTGACAGTGAGCGGTGTGAGAGGCTTTGATCACATCTATGTAGTGGTCTCATGTAGGTATAACATTCAGGACAAGTGCTGTACATCATAGAGTTCCCATTGTGGTTGGGTGCTATAGATCATGGTGCTAATTAGATTGGAAATAAACTAAAAAGCTCAATTATTGATGTTGGCAACCATTCCTTAGTCCTAGTTTTCTAACACCTGTATTTTTACAGTGTACGAATAACAGGCTAGCAGAATGCTTTGAAAGACTGTAATCAACGTTGGAAAAGAACATCGCCGCAGAAGGGAAGCAAGGAGGCACAGAAATCTGCTGATTGCAGAGGTTAGCTCTGAGAAAGTTTTCCCGGCAACATGCTGGGTTTGGTCAGTATAACCATATGAAAGAAAGATAGCTGCTATATCACAAAGTCTCAATATTAAGCTAATTATAATGATTGAATGGAGCATTTCACCTCACATAATTAGTGAAGCAGATGAAAGCTTTTCTGCCTGTCATCTAAAGCCTTTTTAAGGATGCGATGAAGATGAATAATGCTTTTTAACTTTACCAATTGTCACGCTTTCCCAATGGAAATTAGATGCAAATATGGAGACACTTAAGGAAATAGAGGTAATATATTAGGCTGCAGCAATTGCTGTTGTGAAGTGTCATTTGACAGTCCTTTGAAGCATCAACACATCGATCAATACATGTTAGAATAGTCTTATCTGGACAAACTTGGAATGCTTAGGCTCCCCAAAATATTGAAACGTTCTCTTTTAAAAACTAAAGTTATTCTTCAAACAACTGAATAAGTAAAGGTAAATAATGAAAGCAATAATGGAAAGGGAAATATTCAGATAATTAGCTCAGAATCCTTGCTGTCCCAGTTAATTTATATCTTAGATAAAAGGAGAAAAGGCACATGGAGAGAATTATACATTAAGTTAATCCTCTATGGATCTTAATCATGTTTTAAATTTCCCTGTACTTTGAAATTACATAAGGTGACAATTTACCGCCTCCTCTCCAGTACATGCAATGCAAGTCAAAAACGTCCTTTGATAAATCCAAATAAACGCTACCTTGGTTAACACAGTTACTATTCATTGTTATGCTGTTGATTCAACTCTAAAGGATGTTACATCTGTACCGTACTGCGTCATATTGAAAGGTGTATGCAGTATGTTATCCACTTCTATTACATATACTGAAAATATTATAAAAACCTTACAATATAATTCAGTTCAGCAAAGTAACACCATTAACTGCAGCCTTAGAAGGTACCATACAAATAAATGAGCCCCTTAGTGACACTGTCAAAAGCATTTTGCTAAATGTATTTCATCATCAGAAACTTATCAGCTCTTCTTAATCCATTATCACAATGCCTGTATAGAAAACCTGATGAAATTGCTAAGCTTGAAAGAGAATTGGCAAACCTTCCTCTCTTAGCTTGGTGTTTTTGACAGTTATTGTATGGGTATGTAAGATTTTCTTGCAGTTTCACCACTCTGTCAGCCTGGTTTCATACCTCTGAATCACTGTCCACATCTTTCATTTAAATAATTTAAAATGGGGACATCATCTTGAGATAAAATATGACTACATCAGTGGAAAATTACAAAATGGCAACACGGTTGGCTTTGATTGAAGCAGATGGTAGGGATGTCGAACAACCTGTGGACCATTTACTTGTGTCATCCCCTCTGTCTCCCCCTTTCAAATCTGTCTCATGGGAACCTGGCTATGGTTGACTAACTTAACATCCCAATTGACTGTACAGGTTGTGAGGCAAACCTTATTAAAAAAACACACATTAAATATATGTCTTTAATTCTTACCCACCATTGCAGCTTCTGTGTCAACTAGGGCTGAACGATTAATTGATTTTAAATCGAAATCGCGATTTTTAAATGATGCAATTATCAAATCGCAAAGCCTGTGACTTGTGTGTCAGTCATCCACACCAACAGTGGCGGCTCCAGAGTATTTTTGTTGGGTAATCTATGGTAGGGCTAACCCATACAGTGGTGGGGCTCAAGTCAGTATTTGCAATGTAATTACATACACACTATATCGCCCCCCTTGACAGTGAAACGCCACGCGTGAGGTTTAGATTATTTCCCTGTCTCAATCAAAATGGAACTGTATGAAATAAAACGGCACATTTGTCTTGTAGTAAATAAAAAGGGATCACTGAACGTGACGTATGATAGTACACGTTGAAGATCCAATGGGGATACTAAATGGTGGTTCCGATTGATCTCAATCAGTAATGCATGACGCAGACCCAACGTTTCGTTGCTCTGATTGGCTGTAGGTCTTTTCAATTTGCATTCGGAGGCATTTTGATCTGACCGCTGCCACGCTGATATTATAACGCCAGAGAATTTCCACACCTTTAGTGTATAAAACTCCCCCACTACTTAGACTATTCCTTGCACCCCTCTTCTAGCATAAGCCCGAATGGTCTCAACCATATTGCATCAGTAACGTGCACTTGTTGTTACAGCAGGATCAGTTTGTGTGTTGTGGACACGACCCATATATTTTCCCAAGCCGTGTTCTCAACATTTAGCATTTCGCTTATTATTTAATTTAATTTGCTTACTTTAACATAATTTTGCATGGTGGGGCTAAGTTGGGGCTAAGCCATTTCTTGGTATGGTTGTAGCCTACCCCAGCCATACCATGGCGCCGCCACTGCACACCAATCAGAAGAGCTGTGCTCCACATGTACCAGTCATTGTTAACCAATCAGAAGTGGCCCATGATAGAAGGTGATAGACAGATTGATCCAATCACCTGCCAAGTATTTTTGAAATACTTTTCCAAATGGCTTCCAATGGAGCTTTCCTAGATGGTTTGGTGAAACAAACCATCTGAGTCAGGTTAGTAATGCTCCATCACATGTTTTACATCTATTACAGGGTGAATCTTAAACTGAAGCTTGACTTTAAAGCAACCCAACGGAAGTTTCATGTAAGTTTAGTTCTTTCACTCGTAGCTCGGGCTGCGGGGGTGCTAGAGACGGGAGCACGTTGATACGACCTTCCTAGCTGGAGATATGGCCGCATTTTACAATAAACTTCCGTTGGGTCGCTTAAAAACAAATATCGCAAATCGAATCGCAATATCTGTCAGAAAAATCGCAATTAGATTATTTCCCCAAATCGTGCAGCCCTAGTGTCAACTCACTATGACAGTGCAGGAAGTCACTCACTACTTGTTAAGGCCAAAACATAAAATAACATCCTCTTTTCAAACATAAATGGCCTAACATGAACAAGTGGGAAATAAGTATTTTTTGTGTGTCTCTTAGTATCCTAAGATACTGTTATGTTTGGCTGTGAACATTTTTTTTTATTATGAAGGGCAGACCATCTATTTGTATTTTTTTAGAAAGGGGCAGGTCATATAAGATTGTATTCTTCTCCCTGCTCCTTTTCTCTCAATGGTGTGTTTGTAGAGACATGTTTTGTTGGCAATTATTGTACATTTGGTTTTGCGTACCATGAGCGGGACAAATAAAAATGAAATGAAATGAAATAATATCAGCCTGAATAATGAAGTGAAACGAAATGGCAGTTCAGCCTTGGGCCCGTTCCACCAAATGTGCAACATGTGAGCTGTGATATGCTATACTTGCAACACATTCATTAGCATGTGAGAGCCTAACTCATCTTGTGAAATGCATCTTGTGAAATGTGGCGCAGCAACCATTTGCGATCTGTATGCAAGTACATGTAGTACTCGCAAATCACTTTTGTGAAACCAGCCTTTGATAATGAGGCTATAAGCCTTGTTTTGTTTTTTCAGTGAATTCTGAGTTCGAATACAATTGTTGTCTGTCAGATTGTCCTTGTTGTCTGGCTTCGTCTTCCAGGTCAGACATTCAGAACACAAATGGGATTTTTAGTACCAGAATCAGTTCATTTGAAGAGCATTGTGAAGGATTGTGTGGTTGAACATTGTGAGTGTCAGCAGAATCAGCAACAACTTGGCAGCCACAAGGTGTTTTTGGATCAGTTCTGGCACTCTATAGGGCTCCACCACCTGATTGATGGACCTGTTTGTTTCTTATCACTTCAGAGATAAAGTACCATGCAAGGAATGTTGAAATTGCAACTACAGTAAGGACTCTGCAGTTGCATGTGCAGGAGCTATACCAGAGTTTGGGCAATAACTTCACATTGTGCCAATGCTTCCCCTTCATGCTGTCTCCCTGTTTGCTTTACTAGGTAATGGCTGATGTTTTAGCCTGCCACTAATTCAGTGTGTCTGTGTTTGCCAGAAACTCAATTTGGGACAGTGTGATTGTTCAGCTTTGTGATCTTTTGGAGGCTCCCAAAGCTGAACAATCAGTCAAAAGGGGTATCTTATTTAATTCAGCAGATCCATTGGAGTAAAGCTGCTACAGTTCAGTTGCAGAGCTTGTGTGCTTAATCAATATGTGGAAGGACTGCTCATCCAGAAATGTTGTATAAACAATAAGGGACGCACCAATTGTGAAATCATAAGCTGATAACGTAATTTAGAATATAATTGTTGTTGTTATTTCGTTTTTGTAGTTATTTTGGTTAGGGCTGCTCAATTAATCGTATTTTAATCGCAATTACGATTTTGGCTTGCAACGATTATGAAAACAACATAATCGCAATAAAAAGATTATTTAATCTTTTTTTTTTATTGGTTTTTCAGTTGAATTATATTTAAAGTTCAGGGTAATCAACTGTTAAAAACATTTTTCAATAAATGGATGTTTTCAAAGTCAATGGATAATCGTTTTTAATAATCGTGATATCAATTATTGACCCAAATAATCGAGATTATGATTTTTGCCATAATCGAGCAGCCCTAATTTTGGTCCGTATTTTCTTTTTTAATGAAGACATCTAAATAAAAAACGAATTTAATTGTACACTGATAAAATAACCTTCAATACAGCCTTCTTTCACAACCTAAAGATTTCTTTAATTGTTTAAATTACTGTTTCAAATGCCTCTTTAGCATGCTGTACAACTACCTAGAGCTATAGCCTTCTAACAACTAAATATATACTGCAAGCATCTCATTGCAGCAGTCTGTTCTCACCCAACGATCAAGAGGCAGAGCTGAACATCGTCTCTGTCCATGCGTAAACAAGGAACATAAAATTAGGTGATTTTTTTTCTTAAATATTCGAGTGTGGGCGCATTTCTGTAAAGACTAACTAGCTAAAACATTTAGCCGGCGCACAATTGATGTTGACAGATGAATATTGGACGGTGCCATCATTGAAAACCATCTTATTTGCCAATTGGCTGATAACAGTCTTCCCATCTGCAAATACATTAATGTATCTGTGCATCCCTATAATATATTGATTTTAAGGCTTTTGATTCAAAACAGTGAGAAAAAATGTAAAAGAAATGGATGATTTATGATAAAAAGACATTGGAGGGTAATACAATAAAAAACTAAAAAGCTAAAAGCAAAGTTGGATATAAAAAAAAATTGAAGATGGAAGACTCTGTACTGGACTGTTCACCGGGAAGCGGCTCTGTGATTACACCTCTGCAGATTTTTCATTTCTATTCTCACAAATCAACTTGAGAAGCAAGCCTTCACTGTGCTACTACGTCAATAACAGGAATCACCTCCGCCTGTCAGTATAATACTCTGTGTATGAAGAATGGACTGAGCCTGAGATGGACTGACTGATGGAACTAAGGCCTCCTGTCGACACTGCTGTTTATAAAAATGTGAAAACCTGAACTAAAATGGTTTGGTCCCTTCCTCCCCTTGGCTTCTCCGCCTTTTTAAATAGAGGAAGTTCTGGTTAAAACTGATGTGATCGCAGCAGAGCAGCAAGACTAGGAAATATTACTGTGACTATCGCTTTTACTGCACAGTGGACTCTTTCAAGGGACAAAGTGATGCTGAGATTTTGCTGTGATTCTAGCATTTCTCTCTTTCTGGCAATGCCAGGATAAACAATTGGAAATAACACAACACAAGCTATGATTGATTACCGGAAGGATGAAGCACACTACGACAGATTGTGCCTGTGTCCGCTGCTGCTGCTGTGCAGTGGATGGAGTCATCTGTATACATGGGACCATATAGGGCTGTCCTGAATACCATTTTTCGGGCTCCGGATATTCGGTAGTAATCAGCAGCGAATATTCGGATATTCGGGGGGGGTGCGTAGTTATCAGCAGCGAAACGCTTCCACACGTGTATTGCGGTTTATTCACAGCATTCATTTTGTTATTCTACAGTATTGTTGTTTTATAGTTATTTGTTAATGTATATAACCCAATTTGTGTTCTTTGAGATTGAAAAGGATATTGCATTGTGTTTGTTACTTTCGTTGCAGTTGTATATGTCTTAAGTCAGTGTAATTTGGCTTGGCTTCCTATTTTGTATGGACATGCTTTTATTTTGAAGGAGAGTTAGCGCTGTTGACAGGAAGTTGTTGCTATGGAAACAACGTAACGGAGATTAACGGAGAAAAGTCATATCTACATATAAAGACGGAGAAAGTAAACAATAAAGTTTATGGTTAAGTGTTAGCACCCCCCGAAGAGGCACAAGCTCTTACGTTGATATTGGAGATTTCAATAAATTCAATTTGAAAAAAAAAAAAAAAAAAACGAATATCCGAATAACGAAATTGAAACCCGAATAGTACCCGAATATTCGGATATTCGGGTACAGCCCTAATATACATGAGAGTAACAAATGCGTCACTTCGGGGCAAAAAGTACGGCTCCGCCCACTTTTGGGGGAAAACAACGCTGTCATTTGAATGGCGGTCAATACAAATTCTCAAGTTTTTGCCAATCCGATCAGAAATGTAAGAAAACCGTGGATTTTTGGATCTTCAAAGAGCCCGATTACGATGGCCAGACAGGCAACAGATTACATTAAGCCATTAGAAATCGACGATCGGGCTCGATATATGGTTAAATATAGCAGTAGGCTATCGATTTTTATAGATGAGAGTAACATCTACGTCACTTTACGGCCCCGCCCACTTTTGGGGGAAACAACGCTGTCATTTGAATGGCAATCGAGCCTGAAGCCACAGAGCTCTTCTGTTACTGTCCTTTCTTCTTAGAGAACTTCTTACTTGTCCCCAGTTTCAACATATTTCCAGATCAACTGCTTCTTGCCACCTTTACGGTCACCATCATTCAGTACGCTTAGACATGCAAGCAAGGATACAGGAATATTGCTTGCTGACATCTGTACAAAGTTGGAAGCAACAACAATTCAGGGAAAGAAACACTGAACTCTGGATTTGTTTTAATGTTTGAGGAGCAATAAACGACACAGCAGCTTTTTGGCATGATAAAACTATCATTTTCTGCCTTGCTCATGAGAGTAACAGCTGGATAAATTACAGCCTCGCCTACTGATTTTAATTTAACCATATATCGAGACCGATTGTCGATTTCAAATGATTGAATGTAATTGTTTGCGTTACTGGCCATCGTAATGGGGCTCCAAAAATCCACGGTTTTCTAAATGTTTTGATCAGATTGGCAAAAACTTCAGAATTTGTATTGACCGCCATTCAAATGACAGTGTTGTTTTCCCCCAAAAGTGGGCGGGGCCGTAATTTTTGCCCGGAAGTGACGTAGGTGTTACTCTCATCTATGGGCACTGGCTGGTAAACTGTGAATGCAAAGTAGTCACATTTACTTAACTTATTATTGTCAAGAATAGAAAACTGATACTGGATTTCGAGGTGGAAATGAAATTGATTTATTGTCAGTTTAATACTCAGATAATATATTTTGGAAACTATTACATTTGTTTTTACATCAACACAACAATTTTGTCTTTGTTTGTTTCAGATTATCTTTCAATGAAAATGAGAATAGTAATGCAAAAAATAATCAGTCCATTCAATATTTTGATTATAGTTAAATTGCTATATCAATCAACATATTTACAATCAGTATGCATAATACATCACAACTCCTCAGAATATGTAATGTTACAACCACACAAATGCTACTCTAAAAGACAATTAGTTATTGCTAATTTTTCCTCAGTGAACAGAATATAATTTACATCTAATGTTATTTAATATTTGGGCCCTGTTATGCGTTCCATCTGCCTGACTGCCATCATTTATTTCTTGGCACCACCAAGCCAGACATGTATAGACATTATAGTCATAATGGCTCTTATCTTCTGTATTAATTAAAGCTTTTTATTTGAAAATACTGTATTTTCCGATATATTTTCCAATTATATAACCTCAAACTGGTGAATATTTTGTACAGATTTGAATTTTCCAAATTACATTGTTCTCCTCTTTCATCCTATTTGATGGATTTCCTTACAGTGTTGTTCATGGATCATTCCTTTTCCTTGAAGACATTGATATGTTGAACATTTCCCCAGTAGAGACGAAACCTGAGGCTGTGGTTCAATGGTTTGGCCCAGGAAAAATCAGCTTCCACTGAGATTCCCTGTCTGAAAAGCAGCCATGTCTCCAACATAACAGCCAAAAGATGCCTTTAGGGGTGTTGAAGGCAGTTTGAGGATGAACAGGGACATGAACAAAATGTTAGCATGACACAAAAATAGCTTGAACATTGAAAAACAAACCATAATGCTAAAGGAGGGGATTCAGACATTCAAACCCAAAATGTTATCAATAGTGTGGCTACAGCCTTCTGGGTGCTTTCTTGTCCTTAGGGGGAAGTCAGGCATTGGATGAAGAACATCCCTACAGTATATGCTTCACTGAATAAGAGGGAATTTGTACTATCCCCCTGGATGTCAAATCACCATGGAAGGGTTGTTTGTTGAATCACAGCTATTACACATTGATTTATTTTAAATTTACTATAATATGGGAAAACCTCAAGGCGGCTTGTTAATTTCCATTTGCCCAAAGGGTCTTTTCTGGGAATCCTATATTCAAATTCTTGCCCTGTTTGCTGTAAACATTCTCACTCTGAAAGACCCCCACTATGCAGACCCTTTCATAAACACAGAAGAAGCTCTCTCTCATATGTCATATAGAGCGGCTATGAAGGAATCACTGTGTACGTTTAAAAGAAGCCCTGTACCCTGAGTGTTTACCACACTGAACTGCTGTTTGGATAACTTTGAGGAAGTTTGTGCGTACATCTCACTGACCGAAATTAGTTTGGTTTCTTTTTTTAACTCTTCTTGTGGAATGGATTGTGGTCAGCATTTACAAGGAAGTGATAAATCACTGGTGTAACATTTCCAGAGAAAAGCAAAAGCTTTCATTGAGTTGATAATGCATTGCTCTGTCTATGTCTGTCCAGTAAATAGACCTTTAAGTCAGTAGTATACAGCTTTCACTTATTCACTTTCAATAATTTATTTCACAGTCTAATTTGCTTGCTCTCTTGGTAAATCACATAATCGAGAGTTGTTTTTCAATGGTTTCCTTGTGTGTTCATTTGTACTTGTAACTGCTCACTCCTCATGTATCCATGCAATTTAAAAAGCAAATATGTATGCAATCAATGGTAAGTGGCTTTTATCGTTTTGTTTTTGAACATGGAATCGAACTGCGTATCGGCATCTTGTTTCTGATGTGGTTTTATTTACTTGTCCCCAGTTTCAACATATTTCCAGAGCAACTGCTTCTTGCCACCTTTACGGTCACCATCATTCAGTACGCTTAGACATGCAAGCAAGGATACAGTTACAATATTACTTGCTGACATCTGTACAAAGTTGGAAGCAACAACAATTCAGGGAAAGACTTCAACTCCTATGGATTTGGTCAGGGCTCATTTATTTAACTCTCTTGCAGCCTTCTCACCAAGTGAGTTCTCATCTACATTCACATCCCTCCTCCGCCTGTGGCTGTGCATCCAAACTCCTTCCCGGTGGGGTTTGCTTTCTGCGTGTCACTGCATCCCTCATTGATTTGGCCTCGTCTGTGAGCTGAGCAGACCTCCACCTGGGTCAGTCCAATCTGAATCCCTCTTAAGGCTGCAGGTCTCAAACTGTTCAGATGCCCCCTCTGATTACTTTCTAGGCCTGAGGAAATAAAAACAGTGTGGAGAAAAAACAATTACTCTTTTACTGTATGTGGAGAAACTGTCAATATCTACCTCGGTGTACATGGCCTTTTGACAAGACCATTACATGCTCAGCAGTCCTGACGTCATTTGGCACTTTAACTAAAAAGTCAATCATGATAAATATACAGTACAATGCTCCTTATACCGGCCTAGGATTTCATTGGATGAATTATAACTGAATTAAATTATGCTAAAAATAGTATTCAACATTTACACACTGGAGGAAAGCTAAGGAACAATGACACACACAGTCGGATTCTGTCACCCTTTTGTCCTACTTCCCCATCCTCCTACAATCAGTCCTTTTCCCCTTTTATTTCACCACATTGAGCATTTTACTTCACACCTGCCTGACCATGGCTTCCTGCAGGTGACGGATGCCCATGGGATCTAAGTCATCATCGTTGTATTCCTGCATATCATTTCACCAGTCCCTTTTGATGGATATGCTTTCCGGCCCCCTCTTTGTCTTTCATTGTGACACTGTATGCTAAGTGACTCGAATACTAGAATATAATTTGCTCCTTAATTTTCAGTGTATCCGTGAAAGTCTCTCTAAGCAGACCTCTGAGTCCTCGCTCCCTGAGGAGCATCACAGCTGCAGTGGACAGCATCCACTGTGCTCCGGCTCTGGCGGAGATAATCTCCCTGTCAGCAGCCTGTCTCTTTCCCAGATGTCAACTGATGCCAACTGTTGTGTACCTTGAGTTTGCACTCCCACAGTGCTGTCAGCAAATGCTCATCTCACCATTTTTTTCGTGCCAATGATTTAAGCATACTATCAAATGCCAAACTCCACTGCATACATTTCGCCACCTCACAGTTGAATGCAAGAAAGCGTGAATGTGCTTAATAACCTCCCAATGTAGGTCCCATGTGTTGCAATTTAGTATGAATAAATTACCAAGAGCCCATAGATAAGTAGATGGACGCCCACACACATTTCCTGAACCCATGCTAGTATCTCTGTGAGACTGTACTTGGGCACTGTGGGAATTAGGCTAAATGAAGGCATGCTAATCTACTCACAATGCCAATGCTAACATGTTAACACTGATAGAGTAATGGGACAAACCTTAAAGATGATTCTTTATACATAGTTTTTAAGTTTTCTGTGCCAGATTCTGTTGAAGCTTAGTTGACAGATGCTTGCAGCAGCTAAACACACCCGTTACAGAGAGGAAGCTTATTGGGTTCACAAATCAGCTGACAGTTTCAGGTTTATAGTGACATTGGGCTTTATGGGTAATATTTCAAGGAATGGGCAGTTTTTCAGAAGCAGTTTGTAGGTAGCGGGAACCGGCACAGGAGAAAGCACCAGGGGGAGCATCAGCTTTCATTTCTTACCTTCCTGTAGAGCTTTTACTGAGCAGAAACCACTGGTGAGCAATGAGTCATGGTGATACCACTCAGCCTCAAAGAAATCAGCCCTGCATCATTGACTGGAATGATACATGCTTTTAAAGGCAATTAAACCTTTGACTTACTGTTTGAAATAAAGACAAGGCAAAGTCATTTCTGACATCCTTTTGAATCAAAGTACATTCAAAACTGGATTAATTGGCTCATTTGTTTGGATCAAATTGCAAATATGCCACAGGATCATGACATTTGGCCCTCTTCACCTCGTACCGCAACAAACTCTGGACGCTGAAACGGACTGAGCTGGGAGGATGAGATGACCCTTTTCTGCTTCATGAAAACTGAGGCCATCTGAACTGAATGTAGAGGTCAGAGCATATGGCCTGACATGGAATGAGATGACCCTTTTCTCACTCAATCTTCATCTTGTGTTCTTTTTTATGGCAGAGTGAGCAGGCTTTCCTTTCTGCAAGAGAAATACTGGTATTGCATCTCTTGCTTCACAGAAGAAGAACATTTGGGAAGTTGCCAAAAGGTCCAGCTGCATCTTTTTAGAATTTCCCCCTTATCATTTGTCTCTCTGTGCTACTGACACCAGTCCAAACAAGGGCCATCAGGGCGGGGATGAATGAGGATTAATTGTTTTCTACAGGTACAGAGGGCAATACCATCGGTCTGTTTTATTGCGACCCCACTGAGATTCCATATGTCGGTTGAAATCTGTTCCTTTTCTCCAGACGAGTTGGCTAGAGCATGTTGTTATGCACTCCAGACTGAAAAACAGCTCCAGAGAAGCACACAGTGGCTTGCCTCCCAGTAGAATGAGCATCTAATCCCAGAATGCCTTCTGTTTAGCCTGATGAAATCCGCACACTTCTAAATGAAGTATTAGATTACAGTCCTTTGTTGCCTCAGTCAACTAGGGAGTCAGTTTAACTTTTTTCCAAGAAATATATTTTTCTATCTGAAGACATTTGGTCTAAAATTATATTCAGTGAAAAGATATACAGCCGTTTCGGCTAAATACATCTGTATGTTTGAATGCAGCGAGGCCTTGAGGGCACTGCTTTGCTTACTTGGTCAACTTTCTACTATGTTTTTCCCTTTTCAATTTCTGCCTGTCCTTGCGGTGAAGATTGGTTTGTGACAGTTGCAAGATAAATGGCTTATGCCCCATGGAACATATTTTATTTTGCTATGTCCAGTATATCATGCCAATAAATCAACGGTATGTGTGTAACCTCCCCGATGGTTGCCAGCACAGCTTGGGGTGTGCCAGATTTGGTCAACGGCTGAATGATAAATTCCCTTTCTGAAGGCCACAGAAATATGTGGGTGTTGTCGAGCTGATTTATTAAAGACAAAACTGATTGTGAGTGGAGGAGTTTTGTTACTGATGGGGTCGAGAATGATATCTGCCATTGCCGCTGGCAGATATGGATGAGGTGATGTCACTGTACGTGTGCACGGGACCGTCTGATTGGATGAACCGGGAAGACGATGCAAATGTGGATACAAACAGCCACCAAGACACTCCCACAACGGGTTGAATTGCATTCCAAGCAAAAATATTTTGCCTTCATAAACCGAGTCAAACATCTCCTCTTCCATACGAATCTCTGCATACATATTCCTCTTTATCGGTTTTCTAAGAGCATTGAGCAGAGGATTAAATCCTATTTTCCAATCACGACAATTTATGTATCCTTGCCAACAGTAATTCAGTTATTGTTAAAATCTGAGTAGAAGATTCATACACTTAATTGGATAAAAACTTAATATAAACTACAGAAATAATTTAATGATGTGGACACTCTGCTATAGCCCTAGCATTTTTTTGCTCAGTCAATCAAATATTTAAAGATGCAGATTGTTATAGTTCAGCTTGATCATGTAACGCTGTCCCTTAGTTTCACATCAAAGTGCTCATTAGTGAAACTCTACTCTTATCTCTGCACGACATCTGCTACACGGGAATATCTGTGTGTGTAGCAGGCTGCAGCAGGCCTGCGCTGCTGGCTTCCTCCAAGTTTACAGTAAAACAAACTGGTGGTGTGACCAATGGCCATTTACAATTATTAATACTATTACTATTATTAGCTTTAGTCTATATTTTGGTTGAAACTAAGCCAGGAAAAAAAAGTAAAACATAAATAATAATAAAAATATATATAAATAAAATCGAATTTGAAAAATAATTTTCGATTATGGAGACTGTAACGAATATTCGAAAAATCGAATAATCGCTGGCATCCCTAGAATAAAGCAGGTCCCCCTAAATCAGGGGTGGGGAACCTTTTTCCTCTCAAGGGCCATTTCAATTTTTCAACATCCTCCAAGGGCCGTACAAATTATTGACCTCTGCTTAAAAATACTAAAATCACAGCCCATTCATTTCGCCTTTCTTTCATGCTGTGCAAAGAAAAAGCAACCTCTTAATCCAGATATTTTATATTTTACGTGCACGGTTGTGGCATGACCCCCAAAACAGAAAGATATGGACACAAGATGTGTGCAAATGTATTTAGTTTCTTATTCATGTGGACATGATTTAAGTGGGGGGGGGACCTAACGTCCTCTAGGGGGGTCCGGGGGGTATGCTCCCCCGGGAAGATTTTTTTTTAAATGTTGAAGTTAAAAGCATCAATCTGGTGCAAAATGAAGAGATCTATGGATACATCTCTCAACACCCATATGAAACAGAACTCTAAGCAGATTTTCTTTATGGATATTTTACAAATCGCTCTCCTTTTAAACTTTATTCTTGTTTATTAATAACTTTTTTTTACTGTCATATAGTATTTTATACCTGTTTACTTTATTCTCTTATTTTTTTATAACTATAATGATTATATAAAGATGTGCTTTTACCTCACTGGTTGGTTGGAGAAAAAGCTTCTTATATTCGTTAGCATAGCTAGCTAACCAGATGCTAATAACAACAAAGTTATTGACTGTATGATCAGTATGACAGATGAACAGATCGCCACTGGGCTTTCAACTAAAGACACAGCCACGCAAAAACTGCGGCATGTGTACAGCTCCTTATGGCTACTGCAATTTGTGAAGTGCCGGAGCCGCGTTCTGGTGCTCTCCTGCAGAACTGCACCCCTGTCAGACGGGACATATACCACGTGATGACACGTTAGGCTCGTGTTGTGTTCAAGGACCCTGACCTAACCCAGGTTAAACAGGCACTCTCTTGTTTAATTTTTTTGCGGTCTAGATTTCTTACATTTTTTTCTTTTTTGCATGTGTTTATAAATTACCTCGAGGGCCGTACCAAATGGTCTCGCGGGCCGTATACGGCCCGGGGGCTGGAGGTTCCCCACCCCTGCCCTAAATTAAAGCATACAATAGACTGCTTCAATGCTGGGCGGCACCCATCCGAGATGTTTCTACTCTATAAAAGTGAAAGAAAACAATGCTTCTGCCAAGCTAGTTTTTCCAAGATAAATGGACCTAAACATGATTTAGTGCTCCTAACACTAGGCTGGGTCAAATGCAGAGAAACCATTTCATTACATGGTACCTCTACTGTGTAATGACAATAAAAGTGCAAAAAAGAAAAGAACATTTGTTTTCAAGTTTTCACAATGCGGGGGTTGATAATGTGGAAACAAAGAGCCCTCTACTGTGAGAGAAAGAGGGAGAATGTGAACGCTCAAGCTTAATTGTCGGTGGGACAACAAGACAGAGCCCAGCCTGCCAATTCCCACACATATTATCTGTCAACTTAATATTGCAACTTTACATTGAAGCCTCACATCTGTTACTCCCTCTGGTACATCGATATTCATGCAGCTAGTTACATTCAATAAGCTTAGTCTTAGAGTCACATACACAGACACACGCATACATTCGGCAGATGACCTTCAGCTTGCCATATGCTTGTGTGCAAATTGGAAGGCTGTATTGGACAGCACACTGCTGAGATTGTGACAGCTTCACATAATTCACCTACAGTAGGAATACATATTTGTGTTATGATAAGTTATATGTTGTGGACCCCTAAATGCATCCATCTTTTATCTTTCTTCATGTAGTGAGGAGGAAGGGAAGAGTAAGCGAAGGACTTGGCGTACTTGGTAGTCTATGCCGTATGCTCACACTGACTGTTATCTCATACATAGCAATCTGGCCAATTAAAAGCTGGCAATGTCAAGAAAGCTACTGGTTGTCCTTGCTTGTCCTATAGATGGATAGTTTGACTTTTTGGAAAAAGCCCTTCTGTTTCGTAGATAGAAAATGGGATTTACTGTATAAGGGGAAACTAAGGTCATTTTTAAATAACTACACTTATAAACCACCATATCTAAACATATAAAATCCTGCCTGCCCTGTTCATTTATTGACTCCTTTCCAGATCACATCAACATATCAAGGAAATATGAGCGACTTTAACTTAATCTTTTATACCAAAAGAATACTTAAAGCAGCGTTTCCGCCATGGGGGCGTCTTGCCGAATAATAATAAATAAATAATTCGAGAGAAGATCGAGAATTTTTAATCGCTTGAAATGACGAAAAGGAAAAAGGACAAGGACACCCCTTTGTTGGAGGGGCAAAGGAGTCTGGTGGGATTCTTTTCGCCGCCAGCAAAGCGTGTTCCTGTGACGGACAGTGTAATGCCGGCGAGCCTTGACGGGGGGTGCTAGTGGAGCACACGCGTAAACTGCGAGCGCCGGAGCCTCGCAGCGGCGAAACTGAGGCTCCGTGATAAACTGTGGTAAAATGAAGGGCCGTTTAGGTGCCGAAAGAGCCGGCTCTTCTTAGTGAGCCGAGCCGGAATTCCCATCACTAATACGTAAAGAGATAGTATCTATAAGAGACGGCTGAATTCAAAATTCAAGTCACGTGACAAGAACTTTGAAAATGAAACCAGAAAGTAGCAGAGCTCCAAAGGGCGAAACTATTGAACCAGAGCATAATGAGCAGGACTGGCCTCTAGCAACGGTGTTTAGAGACCAGCCGAACCACAGTGATTTATTACATTACCAATATAATAAATGTTTGCTGTGTTTCCAGGTCATTTGCACACTTTGGCTGTAGAAGAGGGCTTCTAGCAAATAGCACATAGCTTACATTGATTGTAGTTATCAATAATGAAGGATATTTACTGTTGCTTATTAAATGTGCAGAAATTATTTCATGGAATATCTGACATTGATTGATGCAATACATTGTGTTTCACCCGTATTACCTTCCTTCCCGCCCGGAGGAAAGATGAGATGACTTTGAAGATCTTTTCCCAGCCTCAATGTGATGACACAACATCATATGAATAGAAATAATGCCTACTGTGCTTTATTGCTGTGGCAAAGTGCCTTAAAGATAGCAATAGACCTTTTCATTTCCACTGGTGTTCACTTTCTTGTGTACAGGTTTCTTCCTAAAGTCCTCTTAAGTGCGGCTTAAGACTTACTTTTTTACTTTTACAATGTTGTAATAAAAGGAACTATTTTTCTTTTTCTTGACAGAGAAACATCAATGTGAGTAATGGCCAAATAGTTTTGTCAAACTAGAAACCAGCCTTCACCGTTTTAGATATAGATATTATTTTATATATATTTGTATTGGTGGTAAAAATGATTTGGTGTACTGTGATTATACTAAGTATTTCAGTAATTAGAGTGGTCTAGTATGATTTTGTGCAGGCGTAACGCAGTTTATTCACCCACATATCCACATCCACAGACAGTACAAGATGACATAACATGGAGAACAAACAAAGGACTATTCACAAGCAGTACCTTTTAAAGAGAACATCGCTAACAGACTACTAAGCATAAGTTTAGAATACACTTTTTTTAACAGAAAGAAATAGATGAAAAGCATTGGAGCTAAGGTGCAGCGTTTAGTACAGTGCCACTAGGAGTTTCAGAGTGCTAAATATTGAATTGAACAACGCTGGACGCACGTTTAAAGTCTTGGGCAATATGAATACACCTAGTTACTTAATTTGATCATGTCTAAGCCACTTTTGCTGAAAATATGCCTAATTTGCCCGGAAAGAACTGAGCAAACAAACAGACCTGATAAACTAACATGAGGTCGACATCTGTCTCTTTAAGTGAAATGTCTCAACAGCTATTGGATGTATTGCAACAAAGTAAAGCATGCTAACACGTCACAATTAGAGATAATGAACGTGGTACAGGAATTTTTCTAGAAAATATAGTATGAGGGCAATACGGGGCGAAGTCGATAGGGACTTGGCTTGGCAACTGGAAGGTCACCAGTTCGAGTCCCGGCAAGACCAAGTGCTACCGAGGTGTCCCTGAGCAAGGCACCGTTCCCTACACTGCTCCCCGGGCGCCGGACACGGCAGCACACTGCTCCTAACACTAGGATGGGTCAAATGCAGAGGAACAATTTCGTTACATAGTACCTGTACTGTGAAATGACAAAAAGAGCAATTTATTTATTTATTTAAAGGCGCGAGAACATGACGCCCATATACAAGATGGTGCCGCGGACGTAAACAACAACGCGACTTCGGAGCATGACTTTATAATTTGACGTGGAAAATCTGCATTTCCGCATGAGGACGAACACCGACATTAAGAGGGTGCAGCACTCCTGTTACTCGGTTTAGACAAAACCCTGTGGTAGACATGATAAGCATGCTTGTCACTGAGCAATTTTGGCATCAAGCATGAAGAGCCAGTTCTGTTTTCTGGTTTGTCCACCAACTTCTGTCTTGTGCACATACACACTGCTTGAGTGTTTTTGCTGCAAAGGAGAAACTAAAGTTGGGTAATTCATTTCAGTGTTAGCACTATAAAGTTTAGAAAATGTAATGTCTAAGTATATTGCAAGGCCTCACTGATTATAATTTCTTAAACATTTGCTTATCTGTGGGTGATCTGCCAATTTTCTTGTTGTCTGCAACAGTCTCCAGAGCCCTCACACCTCTCACTATATTTTAAGTTCACTCTTGTTTTACAGAGGGTGTTCCCACCTCCAGGCTCCAGATCTGCTCAAACATCTTTTTAGGGAGATCCCTTTTTCTAGGACTTTCCATTCAGAGTGTTGATTTATCTTGCGTCATTATAATGATACAAAAAGAGAACAAAACACTCTGAGCATGGATGTATTAAATGCAGCCTTTTCCTCAATTGAGTTGATTCTTGACATGTTTTGACAGCAATTTTAATTAAATACTGGAACAAATCACTTCAGAAGTTTGGTCATTGTGTAGCTTCATGAGGAATTCCTGTCTAATTAAAAAGTCAGACCTCCAGGCAGTAGATTCTGGCACATGGCTTGTTGTTTTCTCTCAACCTATCTCTCTGTAACACCAGATAATTAATGGTGGTATGGCAGGGGAGCCCACAGCCATTAATAGAATGGATTCAGCTTGTTTACCCAACCTTCTCCTTGGCCTGTACTTTCTTAATGAGGATATGGGCAAGGCCAAGGCAACACCGTAGTTATCAGATTTTTGGGTCTGTGGCATCCGTCATGAGCTCCTTGTAGACAATCACACGGCTCTGGAGAGGAGTAATGATCATGAACTATATATGATGGCATGCAAGAAGCATAATGTGGGCCAGAATCTGTAGAGCAATGACAGAAATACTCTCCATTACGGATTAGCTTTAATACCATACTATAATTCAATTTTTGTAATGATTTCTTCCAGCCACAATTAAATGAAAAGAAAAAATAGTTTTAAGTACACAGTTGACAAGGATTAGACTTTTTTTTCCTTCCAGTAATACACCAGGGTGTCAAATAAATATAATCAATACGTTTTCATACTCGTTTTTTGGAAAGTGACATGTTTGTGTCCAATCTGCCATTGACTCCTCTAGTTGGACATGCTGCTTGCAGGTACAACAGACCAGTGCTGACAACAGGGATGTGCTCAGGGCAGACTTATTCCCTTGGGGAGTTTATTGTTCAATCCCACTGCAGAGCAACTACCTGATGAAAGCCTTTGAAGGGATGAGCTGTCAGATGCTCGATAATCTTACATTAACCCTCCACACATCTGAAAGACAGGAGACAGCACAGACTTTGCATCTAAACAATCTGAGGAAGAGAATGGAGGTATTGTCTTACTCTAGGCGGTTTGTATAAGCCACTGTATTTACATTAGGAGTGAAGTAAAGATAGATATAAGGATGTATGATAAGTGGGTGGATGTAACCTTGGTGTTAGGGAGGTGGGCTTCCTGTATCCAACTGGGAGAATATTATGTGATAAAAGAATCCATCCTCCCTATCTCAGTGGTCACCACTAAGATAGCCTACAGGTATGTTATTTATTTTTTGAGTATTTGACAAAGCCTAGCCTCTATAAACATTGAACAACTCATAACTGCCATAACAACCAGAATAACATTATATGTTTTTGCAGACTGATGTACTTGATCTCGGGGACAAACAATCTAGAAAAAAACAGAATCTGCTTCTGAAAAAGTTCAATTTCTTTTGTGATTGTGACCACCAAAAATAATGAAAACTTCAAAGTTATTGGCTTCCTAGTTCTCAGCAGCAGGATGTTCAGGGCCCTGCCAAGTCAGGTGGCATTCAGACCCTAAGCTGACTGCGATAAATATAGAGTCCAACACTTTATATCCATGCTTTGTTGTATCCTGTGCCTAGCAGCAACTTCTCATCAGTTCTCTCGTTAATTGGCTGAGACATTTGCCTCTTTTTCACCCATTTCTAATGTGTTATGTTGGCGCTGGTCAGAGAACCTCGCACTGCGCTGCCTCTGGCGTTGGCTTGATTTGACTGGCTCATCAAGGGAAGAGCGTGGTAGGAGAGAAGAAGAGTCTGTAAGGCATATGAGCTCAAACCTGACAAGGCTCCATGCCATTTCCTTATTAAGATGGCTTTTTGTCACTGTTAATTACTTTGTTTTCCTGCTGCAGTGCCACTGCAAAGTAAAAAGCGTGGGGTTGACGTCTACTGATCCTACTATGCTTTACTCACGATGGCCTGTAGGCCCCAAAGCACTTTCCCCCCCAACTGTAGTCACTCAAATGAACAGTATTAGAGAAAACCAGGCCAATGTACTTTGACTGCCTCTAAGGAGCTGAAACAACAAGATTATATTTTTCCTCTCCGTACAGAAAGTACATCTAAAGATTTTACAAACGTATGATACATTTTGTTTGGTCTATATTCAGTAACAGTACCATCAATTTCCCAACCCTTTCTGTGCCACTATAGAGAGGCTTTCATATAGGCTCTTTGCCATGTGGGTTGGCAGAGCTCCATTGCTTCTGTGTTCAGTATTTCCTTTCACTTTGCTGATTTTAACTACATGAAAATGAATAGTCAAGCTGGTAAAAACACCGCTGGTTCATTAGACAATTCTATTAATCATTTCGCTCCCAGCGTCTTTATTTCATTTGTTTCAAATTGTTTTTTTCTCCTACTGTTAACGAATCTGTTATGCCACCCACGACAGATTATCATGCTGAAATGATCACATTGCTACACAACAGCCAACAAGACAGCATAACACTGCATAGTTGAACAGTCCTGACAGCAGGTAAGACTAATAACATCCTATATCCTACAGGAAATGTTGTTTTCCTCTTACATAGGGTGTGAAAAGTGGGGATCCAGTGACAGAGGTGTCACCTACACAGGGAATGCTTAAGGATGTGCATTCAATATTCAAGGAATAATCCTTTTCGTACTCATCTTGTACTTTTTCATCAGGCATGCAGCTCTTACATAAATTAAGGATATGGTTTAGAATGGACATACCATGACATAGAGGTTACCAATGGAGGGCTTTCCCATGAATCACTGCTACACTAATTTGCATTGACCCTCGTAACTCTTATGTAAGCCTCTTCAGAGGTTTGGTGCAGGGAATGAGCTGGAAGATATTTTAAATTACAATTTAAAGAAAACATTTCCTGTTGAAGTTCTGAAATGCATTCTACATTATTTTATATTCAGAGGTTTTTCTTTTTAAGGATGTTGTGTTTTATGTAATCACACATTCACACATTCCATATTTCAATTCTCAAATAATCACCTCACATGATTCACATGTCCCCGTGTGATATATTGTTTTCTGACTGAAAAGAGGTTAAGCAGCTTAAGCTCTCTTTTTATATCCACACTTTTCTATTATGACAGTTTGGATAAGATGAGAAATAGGCCTCAATAATCCTGAGAATAATTAAAAATCAACAGCTCAGATTCCTCGGTTTGAAGTAGTGTGACTTTCAGAATGCCAAGTACACAATGTTTTTATTAACATATTACTGTAAATTAGATTTTAACGACAAATTGCATTATTAGAAAGAAATGCATCTGCCTGCCGTGCAGTGATTAGATCCAAAGACTCTTGGGGGATTTCATTCTCTCCAGTGTAAAAGTTCCTTGGCTTGTTTATGCCACTGAAAATCCTTTCTATTAGATCAGGAGGTTTTATTCAGAAAACCATTGTTGTGCGCTGTAGAAGTAAGAATGAATCATGAGACAAATGGAGATTCAGCGATCCAATTTGCTGGATTGGTACATACGCAGATACTGACCTGGTTAGGGAGGAACTCCTTTCTGCTATTACTGCTGTAAATGCGAACAAGACATACATTCAATTGTACGAAGTGTTTTGTGGTTTGTCTGTTGGTGCTGTTGAAAAACAATATGGGGGTGTATAATGATAAAGAAGTGAGCATACCATACGTTTACAGCCCTATGCATGCCTGCTAGTGGCCTAACTACTAATAGCATAAAACTCCTGGATCTCTGACTGAAGCGTTACCCGTTAAGTTGTATTATTTGTATTGTAGTCTCCATGTTTTGACAAGAAAAAATAATACCATATTTGTTTTATTTTTCTTTAAAGTGTGGTTTGTGTGAGTGCAACACTAAATCAGCGTGCTCTCTGGATGTACTCTCTGGATGGATTGGCCATTACATGCCAGATTCACATTAAACAGTTGTTTGTCATAAAGTTCAGCCATAGCTGGATTTGTTGTGCCACATAAAAGTCCCTGGCTTCATGTTATCTTAAATAAAATATAATTGGAAGATATCAGGTAAAAGTGAAATGGGGGGCCTCCTTTATTATAAAGAACATGGTAATGATGCATCAGTCACAGTTTTGGCAGGAGGTTGCACCCAAACGCAAAAGCAAGTTTTAAATAAACTAAGCTGATAACAAAAAACAGGTTGAATCACAAACGGGGAGATCAGGCAAGGTCAAAAACTACAAAGAAAACCTGAACGAGTACAGACCAGAGAGGGCACTGGGAACACGGGCAAAAACAGGGAGGAACACAGGGTATCAGGCAGGGACGAAGTAACTTCTCACATCAGGAAACAGAAGGGAACATAGACGAGAACACTATGGAAGACAGGCATATATACTCACTGGACTAAACACGAAAACAAGACGCAGACACAGGTGGTTGGACGCAGGGGGATTGGATCAGGGCAGGGTAGACAATCACAAAAAAGCGGAATACAGGAAGTAAAACAACACAAGACACAAGGAGAAAATACATTTCAAAATCAAACGGGAAACAAAATAAGATACTAGGATCATGACCAATATTTTCCTCCTTAAACATCTTTCTTAATCTTTTCGAATATGGACTACAAACAAAATACATTGTATACCTCCATAAAGCCTTTCGTAACCCTGCTTTAATGTTCAATAGAATTTGCCAATGCAATCACTGCTACATTTACTCTCTAAATACAGTCTACTTCATTTGAATTACAACAAGCTACCTTTTTAAATCAATAATAATAATATAAATTGTACTCAACTGTATACTTCTTGTGTTTGTGTTGTTGGCAAATGTTTTATATTCAATAACTCGGGCCAGAATGTCACTCCACGTCTTCGGGAGAAAACGTATGTTTGTTATAGTTGACTGTGATTCCACCGTCACCCTTTGCAGTTTTATTGGATGGAGGTCAAATCATCTATATGGGAGGTGGTCCAGTAATTTAGACAGTGTCAAAGGTATTCTTGGGGTCAACAAATAGAAATAGCCCACACTATTTTCCAGCTGCTGTCAGACAGGTGTGTTAGGGGGGGGCGGGGGCTGTAAGCTATTTCGAAGGCTGAACATGTCCGGGTGTCAGCAGGGTCAGTCTCGCCATAAAAGAAAGTCCTTACTAATCCCTCTGCAATGTCTCCACAAATCAGTAGCACTGCACTGAGGTCCATTATCGTAATTCCAGTGCATACACGCATTTGAGACCTTATTTAATGTGGAGCTATTGGGCTGGTTTCTCCATTATTTATTGGATTCTAATAGATTTTTTCGCAAGGTTTTTGCCCCACTGTCTACAAATTGTACAAACTATATCCTTCAGATCAATTATTAATCTGGATATAACTTGAATGAAATAACCCTCTTTTCCACCTCTGGATTTGGGCTTGTTTAAAGCACTCTGTTGTGTCCAAATAATTAAAGGTCCCATGACATGCTTTTCTGGTTATTACCTGTCCCCTTGTGTTTTATGTAGCTTTTTCTGCATGTAAACGGTCTGCAAAGTCACACACCCTCAAATTACACCCTGTAGTGAGTAAAACTCTAACACAGAAAATACGTGTCTATGCTGCCCCAGAACCCCTCGGAGATTTTTTTCTTCTTCCGGGGGCTATTGACGTCACTAAATCTGGACCAATTGGCACACCCTCTGCCAGGGTGGACTCCCGAGCAGCTCAGGAGTCCGCCCCACGAGGCTGTAACGGTGGTTGACTAATCAGAACAGAGTGGGCGAGCTGACCAATCAGAGCACAGTGGGCTCATAGGGAGGGCGGGGGGGGGGGGGGCAGCAGCAGGTAGGAGCTCCAACAAGGCGTGTAGGACAGAGAGTGAATACACATACTATACAGAGATGCTGTATGAGAAAACCAATGTGAATCTTGGAACATTGAACAATGTAAATCTATTCTAGTAGACCTCAACAATGGAATTATGATCAGTAGAAATGGCCAAGACATGGGGCCTTTAAATTAAGCAGGTGTGAAATGTCACACTAGCCTTGATGACAGCCATTATCATTTTAGTCAGTTCAATCACAAGGTGTGAACCCCAAGATGGAGTTTGAGGATATTGAAGGTGCAAAATATTGGTGTTGCAAGGTCCTTTGTAATGTTAGCTGAATTAGCTCTGACTGGATGGTTGCTTTTTCCTCAGCCGTTAAATTGTAATCTATGGACAGGCTGATTATCTTTCTCCTTTGCCGCAGTAATGGCGTCTGTGACCGGGTCATTTCCTGTCTTGAAAGGTTTATTATTTTCTTGCCATCCTGCGAATGTGACCATCAATTCAAATAACATTTGTCTGGCTGGTGGGAAATTGTAATAGATTTCCGTAGTGAGGTCTGTTTTAAGCTTTTGCCCTTGTTATCCGTCTTTATTCTCTTTTCCACAAGCAAGAAATAGAATTCGGGCTTAAGTGGTCTGCACAAGCGTTTTTCTTTCAGCTACCTTCCTGCATTTTTCCCATAAATATCCTCAAACGGGTAAATTGACATCAGGAGGAAATGGGGGATAGCAGAGGATGCACTCACTTTGCTCTGCAGGAGATTGGGTCCAGGTCAAGCCAAATGGTTAAAAAGAAAATCCCAATTCGTCATGTCTGTCTTTGAGATGTGTTCTTGTAAGAAACATAAGGGGCCTATGGTGGTTTTCGCTCCCAATTTAATCCTAAAAAGTAAAATGATGATCTTTTGTCCCAGAGACTGACATGCAATGTGTAGTTTGTCTCCACCACTATCCAACTAACAAACTCACTAACTTTGCAATAAGTGTTGGACATTTTCTAAATAATAATATAAAATCTATGGACAAAACATATTTATCAAAGAAGCCATCTGTTTGTCCTGCGGCAGTTGTGATTCACTGTACAACATGCCACTTGGTTTATTTCTCTTCGCTGCAGAGTTACTTTGATAATGACTCAGCTTGCCTTCTGTTCTCGCTGTCGTGAAATGACTCACTGATTTGCTTCAGTATGTATTCTTTGAAACTTCAGGACATCTGAATAAATCAAATAAATGATTGTGTTTCTAAGTCCGTCCACACTTGACAAATGGACCGGACTGCAGTCACTGCTAGTTTGGTTACCAAGTCACTAAGGAGGTCAATGCTGGTAAATCATCATAAAACTTGTAAACAAAAGCTGTTGAATTGATAGTAGTTTGCAATTATGTCCAGTGTTCCTGGATTTCAATAAATACATTCTGGCCGCAACAAACATTTAATTTCAATATCTTTAAACCTGCTATTTTTTGTTTCTCGATTGAGCAAATAAGATAGTAATGTTTGGTATGACATCCGAAAAACTGTGAAATATTTATACGTCTAGAGATGTCCAATCACAGTTTAATACCCCTAAAATATTCCATGTACATTTGTATTAAACAGGGCAGAGCAGCAACAACTTTCTCAAATTTTCGGACACTATAATAGTATTTATGGATGATCAAAATGCCAACTAATCAATTGATCGACCATTAACAAAATGGTGGTAATAGTTATTTGCATTCTACTTGCTTCTTATTTTATTTACAAAGGATTTGTCTCCTTTTAGCTTGTATTTTCTGTGGTCACGATGGGTTAGGGTTACGTTTTTATCAGAAGATAAAGTCAAATGGTGGTGTAAAATAATAACACCCTTGAATTTGAAATGTCAAGTAAGGTTTGCAGAACGGAAAGCTCATAGACTCATAGAGAATGACAAGCAGCCATCTGCCCATCTTTCTCCCCAAGCTTATTCACTAACTGCACACTGGAATAGCTTTAAAGGAGAAAGCCTCTTCTTTGAAAGAAGGCTTCTGGCACTAAAGCGCTCCCTTGTGTCATCAGTCGGGTTATAATTCATTCAGATTCAGACTCCATCGTACGTAATCATCACACTCGCATGGAAAAAAAGGACTTAAGCTTATTGTGCTTCCTGCCTGATTGAAAAGAAACGCCATGAATGGTCCAGAGAGGCAGAGATGCCACGGAGGAGGATTAATACTTTGGTGAAGGCAAAGTCAAACAACTCAAGCAAATGTGCTGGTGGCAAGCTGCAGGGTGGGCAGCAGGGTCAGCTTACAGGAATAAGACTGGACTGTGTGGCAATTTTGGATGCTGTTAAAATTGGCATGTTGTGCTTTTTGGCCAGGAAATACGTTTTACCCATACAAATACAAGCTTTCTCATAAAAAAACTGAAACTGTTGGGAAATAATAAGAAAAGTACTCATCATACCATTTACAACAACAAAAAAATACTTCTGCCAAAGATTTTATTTAGTGTAAGCAATTACAAATGTATCTCTTTTTCAAAGTCCTAAATATAAATGTAGTTTGGCCACAGTAATCCAGCACCAGTAAGGCGGTAGTGCTAAAATTGCTTTCCATTGTCATTACTCGTTGACACTATTTACAGGGTGTCCGCGGGGTTTTAAAAAGTATTAAAAGTTGATTGCGTAGGTGTGTAGTGTGATTCTTTGTAGTTTATTTATGGCATCCCGTTGGATTTGACGTCATCTGAACAGGACATCGCACGCTCACTGCTTGCTAGCGCGCGAAGGTCCGTTTACGCCTGTTGTTAAACAACATCGTTATGGGGAAATGCAAGTTTGCGTCCAAATGGTTGGAAGATAAGGAGGAAGGACAATCAATACTGTATATAGTGAATGTGAGGTAAAGTGTGTCGCCAATGTAACCGGTTAAAACTCGAAGTGGCGATGAGGTCTTAAAATGTATGGAAAGGGTCTTAAAAAAGGTCTTAAAAGGTATTACATTTGACTTCAGGATTCCTGCATATACCCTGTATTTAGATGTTATGTATACATCGATATATCAAATTTGACTTGCATAACAGAAACGTAGGAAAGATGTCAATCAAGCAAGATGAGTCCAGTCAGCTGAAAAGAGGCGTTATCAGCCAAAACATCTGTCATTGTGTTCCATTTTACATTTGTATGAATGCCATTTAGATATTTAAAAGGGCACGGATACTATATGGCAATGTAACATAAACTGGTGCAACAGAAAACAGGACACAGCAATGAAGGAAGAATTTGAGAGAGAGACAAAGCAAAACTCAGAGGTATTGTTACATGGTGGGTAATATGAGAGACACAAGGTAATTCAAGTATTTTGTGCTAGCTCAGTGGATTTATTGTATGACATCTTCGGATGACATTTTGCTTTACTGGATGCTGATTTGGAGAATATTTTTGAATGAGGCCAGCATTTTAAAAGGCTTGAAGCCTTTTTAAAAGCATGGACATTTTAAACAGAAGAGATGCAGTGTTAGTTCCACTTAGAAATATATTTACACACTATTGTGTTAATACACTAAATTGCCAGGACACCTGTTGTCAAATGAAGCTTGTGTCAGTGAAAGTCTGGCAGCTTTACATCATAGAGTTGTTATGATTTCTGTCCTTACTCTGATTCCCCCATTATTATTCACTAAAGTCAATTGAGTTGTCAAAAGGTAACAATGTAGAAGCATCAGTCATTCCCCCAGCAGTTCTTACATGTCCAATGAAGATTTGTCTCATGAAAAATACCTTGTGGATATTGACATTTTTACTTGTACCCGACTGCGAACCCCATTAAACTAAATATCTTAATATTAAGAAATGAACCCCGCATATTGTGCATATTTAAAATAATGTATTCATGTAGTTTAAGAGGATCCACTTGAACCAATCGCTATGCAGTCAGTGCTTTAATACATCGGCTTTTAAACATACTGGAATTGACAGTTATATTAGATATTATAAGAGAGTGGACATAATTCCTTTGAGTACAATTGCTGAGAGAAAAAAATCATTTCATACTGTGATGCAAAACTTGAATCCAACACAGTCAATTCAGGATAAATGAAGGTCTTACTAAACACAATAATCTTACTTGAATAAAAACATATATGTATGAAATGTAATGTTGCAATTTCATCGCAGCTTTTTTAACTTCTTAAGGAAAAATTGTGTTGAGACTAAAGTTTCTACATGAACTAATATCCAACAGAATGTGAGGGGTCATTGATAAACAAAAAGGGCATGGGAAGTGACAGCAGTGGATAGAAGATTGAACAATAGTTACAATTTCCGACTGACATGGTTTCTATTTTGTATTTTGCACTCCATTGCTATCCACGGTGCTGTCACTGTTCCATTGGTTAGTCCAAATAACACGTCAATGCCTTACAAACGTGGTGAAAGAAGGCATCTCTGACATATGTGTGTCCCAAATGTTGAATCCTTCTCACTGTACAGGATATAATACTATGCATGCCCAATGGTCACTTTTTGGCTGAATTTGGCAAAACATGTACACTGAAACACTTCAGACTAACTGACCTCTCTTAGTGCACCAGGGTCGTTACTGTCCAAGCCTCTCATTAACAAACCCTCTGGAATACAAAAACCACATTGACTTCAATGAGACGTCCCCTCCAACAGACCGCAAACGGTTTCACCCACTATTAAACCCACAGCTGAGCTTTTTAACAGCCATTATGATAACAGCATCTGTGTATCGCTGACATGACATGCTGTAATAATGATACAGCGCCTGTCCATATAGTCAAGGTCCCCTTGTACTTCAGACTAATCGACGCCATCATGGCCAGAGAGGTATGACCATTTTCCCTTTATGGGATAAAAACAGGAGCGAGGGAAGATGGGGAAATTCTGTTTCAGACCAAGCTTAGACTTTACAAGACCTCTGGGACTCTAGAGCTGCTCGATGCTCTGAGAGGGTTCAGGCTTTTGATTTTACTACCCCCCACCACGACGAGCTGCTCTTACATTAATTAAACCAGGCTTTTTGGCCACTTTCAAAGGCCAGACGTCTGTGCACAGTTCTGCAGACACGCGCACACACACACACAGATCAAGACTTCCACTGATTTGAGCATGACCTTATCTGCTGCCATGCTGTCTTTGTGCGCACATCAACAAGCATGTGTGCAAAATGCAGCTGAGTGTTGGGCCTTTGACAGTAGGAAACAGATTACATGGCACACCAAAGATTTATTAGTAGAGTTTAATGGAATAGAGATGAGTGGATGGAGGATTTAAATAAATTAACCTTCAGTAAATTCCCAGAGGCCCAGGGGAATGACAGAAGGGGGCTGAGGAGGAATTTTCTCCTTGTCACCGATGTAATGAATACTGATGACATGATTGTGGCCTGAATATACTCTGTTCTTGTTCAACCCTATATGTAAACATGATCTTGTGTGGATGCAAAAAAGAAGCCTAATGTTTAATAGAAGATTGCAAATATATTAAATGAACTTCTCAGGATGGTATGTAGTGTTTTTCAGTATAGCCGACATGTGTGTTGTTGTCTGTGTGTGTGCATCATTGACTCAGTGTTCTGCAATAAGAGGTTTTAGTGAGGTGAGGGCATTATGAATTCACAAAAGGTTGTTAAAAAGGCACAGTGGTGCTAAAGCTAAGAATAAATTAAGTCATTGGAAAACCTGCATGTAGTGTAAAATATCAAACAGAAAGTGACCTTCTAAATGTACAAAAACAGTGGGGATGTGCTACCACTATTGTGAGTAGCCAAAAAATGTTTTGTATCTGCTTAATACAGAACGTTAAAATGATATGCTCTGAATAGGACACATAGTGATGTTTTGAAAGAGAAGCTTCATTTTTAAATGGCACTCTCTCAGCTGGAAATGTATCACATTTGAACAAAAACTGTGTTCTCCTTTTCTCAGTAGGCATCATTAAGGGTTGTCACAAAAAAAAGATTCTTCAGTACTGACTTGATGCTGCAATTCTGAAAACGTGACAGTGTTCGTTTTTCTACAGTGCCACAGGTACTGTTGCTGCTCTAGCATATGATGAGAATGTTAGGTATGCAGTAACGTTACTTTATAGGCTTTCATTATATTATGCACCCTATTTTTACTTTGAGAAAGCTACATGGTGAACAACAAAACTCTGTTGAAATCCAGGAATGTTATCAGTTAGCAGCCTGTAGGCAGCACAGTCCTGACAATAACAGAGATAATAGATAATCATTACCTAATGATGCATTCAGTAAAAATGACTATTGGGCAAAGCTAAATGATTAGAATTTGAAAAGAAACTTGAATACGTTTTTGGAGGAGAAGTATTCATCACACCAATAAAAAAACAGATATTAGAGAGGGTATTATGAGCATTTAACTTCCTGCAAAAAAGCAGTATACAAACCGCCATGCGACAATGTAGAAGCCCATGGCAATCTTTTTTTTTTTTACAGTTAAAAAATGTGGTATTATGAATCACATAGGTATCGAGAGCCATGGATTTTTACTGATATGCCCAACCACTAAATGTACTGTATGGTATTGCAACATACTGTACCTAGTTCGTATATTGATTAACCTTCTTTGGTGAGTTTATAAAAAATAATCAAATTATCTTACTGCGTCAAACAATTAGATATCTATTTTAGGTTTTTACATCTCTGTTGGTAAGATCATTCCATGTTCCTGTCTTAATTGTGTTCAATATCTCAACAGCAGAGAACGGTTAGTATTCTCTCCGATGAAAACAGTAGCTTTTCAGCATTTCCTAGATCTCCCTATCCTCTTTACTTCTGCTAAAGCTGTACCAATGAGGCTGTTTCACACCAGCAATCTCATTCACACAGCTCCTGCTGTCTCAATAAATGGCCTGATACCATAAAATCTGCAACCGGCCTCTTTGTACACGAATGTTAACAAACAGCCTGCACAAAGAGCAATTTATAGAAAAGCAGGCAGAGTGTTTTCACTGTCTCCTTTAAACCCATTTTCTCAGAAAGGTGTCGATTTGATAAGTCGAAACCACTGGCATGGAAGATGTGTGGCTGTTGCATGCAGAAGTGCATGTGGCTGAGTGTGATACAGACCCAACAAAGACAGTGTGTAGGCATGGGTTTATGTTTATGTATGCCTTTGTGCATTTGTGTGATTCAGTTTGCCTGGTTTCTTGCTCAAGTGTGTAGGACTTTGTGAATGAGAGCGACTGTGTGTGTAATGTCTCTCACAGCCTAACTGTGTGTAGAACATACTGTAGAGCTGACAGCTGGAGCAGCTGAGATCTCCACTTTTTCTGCATTCAGATCTCAGAGTCAAACTGAACAACAACAGCAGCTGGTACAATTGCCAACAGAACCCTGTCACCACGGGTTACAGTGCCGCCATAGATGCTCTGCAATCCAATTATTCAAGCCTTCATGACACTATGCTCTCTTTCAACATTTTTTTGTTTTCATCAAACATTAGTTCGAAGCATTTCATTATTTTGTATAGTATTCTACATACAGTATTATACACAAGACTGTTACAGCACCCAGGTGGCTGGTCATGGTTCATTGTAATCCCTCTTTCTTACCTGTTACTTATTTCCTGTCAGCTCCACACGTTCCTCGGTCTCCCATATAATTATTTTCACATACATCTTAACTGCATTCTCGATTACTTTTCGAGGAAATGATTCAGGATTGGGGTCATTTATGTAATAATTGTATGTACCTTTCAAATCTACAGCAGAGGCAGTTGTTGAGTGGGCAGGCTGAGAAAGTGTTGATAGATGTGCTTGCACATGTCCTCATTGTTATTGGCAAGCAGTAACTAGCCTGCTGTGCTGAGATCAACTGGATGAAAGCTGTCCATATGTTTGGGTTTGTACATCTGGAGCTCAAACGTCTGATTGATTCTGGGCGGCCGTAGCTCAGTCTTTAGAGACTTGACTTGTGAGTATGGAAAAGTACCAAACAGGAGGGGCCAGTTTGAGTCCTGGGCACTGTCGAAGTGCCCCTGAGCAAGAAAGCAGACCCCCACACTGCTCCCTGGGGGCTTTTAACTTGAATATTCCAAAACTATATTTCCACTGAGGCAGTTTTGCTGCACCTGAGGGTCTTTGAAATCATAAATTCATGAAGCATTAGAGAAACTATTTCTCTCTAAGAACTCAATTTTAATCCTGATATGCAGTTATTATTTTGCCAGATCATTACTGTGTATTTAAAGGTAGGGAAACATCTTGAGCAAGGCATCAAAGATAACAACAAGGTGTTTGTTCTTGTTAACTTCTTGCCACTGCATAAATCTCCCTCCTTATTGTTTCTGCTGCTAAAAATACTCAGACACCAAGTGAAAAGCCAGGTTAATATCCCTATGATGATGATTCAAGTGCCCAGTGTACCAAATCAGCATCTGCTAAGCCGAATATGTCAGGCACCTTGTTTATTCATCTGCTGGGGTCATCTTTCACTCATCATATTCTGCTAGTTTTACGGCTAGCAGGTTTTACAGCCAAGTCTCAGCGACCTTCACTAATCTCCTTGGGCCATATAGTCCAGGCTATGAATAGATCAATGACTTTTTCCGCTGGTTGCCTTATCTCTCAGTAGCTCTTCGCTCCTATAGACTCTCAGAAGCCTCAGTTACATGGCCAAACCTCCGGATATGGGAACATAGCTTCTAGTGGTGGCAGGAAGCTAATATTGGAGCTATCACAGCGCTTGACGATACGAGAAATGTGTCATATACTTGCATATGACCAATGGCATCCAATGTGGAAATGGGTTATCAGCCAGTAGATTAATGTGAGTGGTTGCGTTGCACCCTGAACCCCCCAGCTGTGACCGGGTGTGACTTACGGCGTCTTTGACTGATACCATTTTTGTAAAAAGCACGACTGTCATTGGCTCTGTCACCCATTGCCTGGATGTCTTTGTTGAATAGGCAGGAAGCAGCTAATTCAAGTGATGACAGAAAGGTCATAGATGGCTGAGTTTCCTTTCAGATTCTCTATTAAAGGTCATGACCCCTCCAAGGACTTATTGAATATAAAAGCTTACTGACAATTGACTGATTAAAGATAAACTGAATGATGTTAATTCATTGCCCTTTTTCAAATAAAGAACTGAAGCATTGTCCCAGCAGTGACAGCCGAAAGGTAATATTCTGTCATTAGATCCCTTTGTGAAATTCAAATATCCTTTTCTATCTCAATAGATAAACAAATGCATTCATTTCCTCTACTGCTTTAATGATTAATGATTTGCTGAAAAGTTAGAAAGATAAATGTAAATGTTGAAGAAATCTATCAAGCACTTTTAAATTCAACAAGCAGGTCAGCACCGTAGTAAAATCCTGCTTTTTTAAAATAAGACTATTGGCCAAAACCAAGTCGTATTTATCTTTTAATGACTTAGAAAGGGTTATTAACGCCTTTGTAACCTCGAGACTGGACTATTGTAACGCTCTGTATGTGGGTATGGACCAGGCCTCAATTAAACGCTTACAGCTAGTCCAAAACGCTGCTGCACGTTTGCTGACTGGCCACAAAAAGCGCGACCACATCACCCCTATTCTGGCCTCACTACACTGGCTTCCAGTTCGGTTCAGAATTGATTTTAAAATCCTTTTATTTGTTTTTAAAGCACTAAATGGGCTGGCTCCGGCCTATATAGCTGAACTGCTCCAGCGCTACACCCCAGCCAGAGCTTTAAGGTCTGCTGACCAGCTGCTGCTGGTAGTGCCCAAGACCAGGCTAAAAACCCGAGGGCACCGAGCCTTCGCAGCAGCTGGCCCTAGGCTCTGGAACACTCTGCCCCTCCATGTGAGGTTGGCCCAGACCCTAGGGGTTTTTAAATCGAAACTAAAAACACACTTCTTCTCTCTGGCTTTCTAGTTAGAGCGGAGCACGACTCCTGACTTTTCCGTGTGTTTTATTTTTATTTTGTTTTTAAGATATATCTGTTGTAATTTATTGTCGTTTATTGTGATTTGTAGTAATGTGTTTTTATTACATGTACAGCACTTTGGCTCGACCAAAAATCGCTTTTAAATGTGCTATATAAATAAAACCTGATTTGATTTGATTTGATTTGATCAATTAAATATAAATGCCAAATATAAGCTCTAACCTTCTAAACACGTGTCTCTTTTGAGAGTAATGTAAGCTGAAAAAGACTTGGTTGCTTTGGATCCGTTTTCCAACTGCTGTGCATTATTCACTATTTTCATTACATAGAAACTCTAAAAACGAAGGTTTGACGTATATATGTGTTGACAGGTCTTTTATCTCTCAGCATCCCCTCCTGGTTTGTGCCTGTATGGCTAAACATATAATTATCTTTGGGCCTACTATAACAATGTATGTAGTGATTGAATTGTGTTTAAGTGTATTCGTAGAGTATATTTATGAAGATTGGGGATGCATAAAGCATGTTCTTTCTCATATTTTCCAACACCAGTGTGGAGAAGTCAAGCATTAATTCAAATTCCTTCACTGTCCCTGATATTTTATATTGTCATAGCAGTCAAATCCTTTGAGCTGCATGAACAAATAAGCACAGGAAATAAATGGGAAGTTAGGTATTAAAAGAAAACCAAATTCCCTCATTGACATGTACATATTTTATATGAATAGCCCTTTATCTGCTCCAGATGGATGAGCACACTCATATTTTTATATGGCTGGCTTGACTCTCTTGGACACAGTCTTCCAGATGCATGAGTTCACCTGCTAATGTGTATCAATTTTCTGCTGTTAAAGTGGTTTATATTTTTACAACACATAACACAATCTGTGTTTTTCTACAATTAATTTACTCCAGAAGGAAGGGTTCACCAAGCAGACAAATAGTGCTGCAGAGAACATTGTGCAATGGTGCAATTTTTTTGTATTATTTTAACGAGTAGAAAAGAATAACAGATAACCTGGTTTAATATTATAATGAACTGACACTGTTCCGGTGCTAATGGATTTATTGTGCGCCCAAAAACATTCAGTTCCCAGATTTGAAAAAAATCTACATAGTTAGTAGAATAAACCACTCTAGTTACACTTACAGAGAATGGAACGGGAAATTACTGCAGACATTGTGTCCCAAATTAGTCATCAAAGCAATTAAATACTATGCTATGTTTTGTTGATTTGATGTCATGTAATCACCGTACTTTATGATAGCATCCTGGTTTTGGAAAAGTTTTATTTAATGAATATAGTTCTTACTAAATTAGTTTCTCATAATTGTATTTATAAAATGTCAAGAATTGTAAAAATAATCAAATGACAATTTCTCAGGGCCCTAAGGGGACAGATGCAAATTGCTCATTTGGTCAGACCAACAGTGCAAAGTTTTGCTTAGATACTATGAATTAAGCAAAGCAGAAAACACTTACAGTACAACCTGGAAACAGCATATGATTTGCATTTGGTGTGTAGCAGTTGTGTAAAGTGGTTGGGATGACCTCAAAGCCTATAGGGCCAAGATACTGCCAGGAAACCGTGGACTCCTCACTCTTGTTTCGGAACAAGTTGTTGACCATACTGAAGGAGTTCATGGATCTCATTGTCTTTTTTTTCTTTTCGAGTGAGGTTTAGATTTTGTGCAAGACTGACGGATGCGTTGGTGGTGGTTGATCTGCTTTCCCACCTATGGTCGCAAGCTTTAGGTAGTGACCAAAAGAAGGAAATTGCGGATATAGGCGGCCAAAACAAGCTTCCCTCGCAGTGTCTCAGGGCTGGGAAATGTTCCTAAAAATCTCAGACATCCGAGGGGACATTATTCCGATGCTTTTTCATGATGAAAGGAGAACATTGAGGGATTTCATGCATCTAGACACATCCAACTGGGCACAGGCCCGAGGCAGACCCAGAGCATGCTGCTGGGATAGCATATTCCATCTGGCCTTGAAATGCCTTGGGGTCCCCCAGGAGCAACTGGCTTGAGAGAAGGATGTCTGGGCTGCTACCAACAGCACCAATACCAAGATAAGTGCTTAAAAAGGGATGAATTATATGTATCGTTGTAATGGTCTAATGTGAAAGTTGCACCAAATAGGATAGTTTAAATGCCTAGCAAATTTATATTTGTCCATCATTTTAGTTGATGACCTATTAACAGTGCTAATGGAAGTTAGCCTCATAGAGCTGCTAGCATGGCTGTTTATCCTTGCTTGTTTCTCAACTCACAAGTTAAGACCAAGGCATGGCTGGAGTTCTTCATATTTTATGTTTTAAATTACTTTTTAAAACAGTTTGTTTCTGTGTTTAGTCTAGCATTGACTCATTTTACTGGTATAAAGGTGGTATCATTTTCTGCAGACATTGTCCTGTTGTTCCCTACCCATTAGCCAGTTTAGATTAGGGTTAGTATTACATGGTATTTTTTAATGATTGGTGGTTTTCTTTATGTCATCTCTCTCATATTGGGTTTAGTGTGTCTCCCTGCAGTAAATACATGTCTGCCTGCATGCAGAAAGATACTGAAGAAGTGTCAAGAAATGTGGCACACAAATAGCAAAGAGGGGGTTTTTGTGTCCAGAAGTGCAAAGCTGATAAGGATTAAAGGATGTAATTTCTTGCTGAATGTATCCATTCAGTCTCAATCTCTTTCCTTATTTGTAGATTTCATTCAATATTCGGAAATGTTCATTGCACATTCTGAGATTTTCATTTGATTATTTTTCTCATATTGACATTTATTACTCAGCTTTCCATGAAGTATTCAACTAATCATTTCCCTCAAAAAACTAGGTATATATATATATATATATATATATATTAAAGAAGACACATTATGGTACACCCTAGTATCTCACTGGTCTGTGTTGTCACAAGTTTGTAATTCTGGCCACAAGAAAATCTGACATTTTGCTCCCGACCCCAGCACTCAAATAAAACGGCAAAACCATAGTAATTTCCTGAAAGTCCCTTTTTTAATATGAATCAAGTTAATTTAAAGTTAGGGTAGTTTAGTTCTAGAGTGAACCAAAATAGGAAAACTGCAGGCGAACTATAGGAAAACCATGACATTAAGCTAAAAGATGCTAAAACAATCTGTAGCGCTGAAGGGCAATCCATAGTTATTTTTTGGTTTTGGCACTGAAAGCAACCCCTTTAAAAGAACATTACGTTTAATCTCTGATCCATTATTAACACGGGGGAATATCGATTATAGCAGCTTCAGGGGAACTTTCATAAAATAAAATGTGAATCAGGTGTATTTCCATTAGTGGGGTTGCAGGCTTTTAGAAAGTAAAAATATGAGAGCTATATCAGAGAGCACATTAAAGTAAATGGATATAGTCTTTACACGGCTGCATTAATTATTCATCAAATAGGATATTCAACTATTTTCCACAGGAAATATTTTCTGCCTCAAGGAACTCCAACATGTTTACGTGACGTTTAAATCAGGGAATCTCTGTCAGTACTTGTCATTTATAGTCAACATTTATAATGTTGTGCATACTATATGTGGCATAAAAACACTTGGATGGGTCTAGCATTTCCAGAAACTGCTAATTGCTGGCAATATTACTGCATAATTTATCATTTGGCTATACAACACCATAACTCATCCTGACCTCTTACATTGTTTGTGTTTCCCTTCAGAATGTGTCTGACCACTTCCAGTCATAGTGGCACAAGGAAGCTAAGGTTAAGGCTTTTGGAGGAAAAAAAGCACATATCCATCTGCCTGGACAGATGGAGAGAAGGAATACAGATGGTAGCTCTGTAAAAACACAACCACACAATGCCCTCAAAACAGCACAACCATACAAATAACAGCTAAAAAGCACCACATTTACTGAGGTTGTCTAGATTGGCAAGGGGACGGTTGAATGACACATTAGGGTGGGGCACACATCGCTTCATGCTTTGAGAATCAGCGCACCTGTGTACACACCTACTCTCTCTTCCTTTCTCTGTTTCACAGACTGATCTTTTGGCCCTCATGTTGCCTTTCTTCATACTTTTGAATGTCTTATATAAAACGTTGACAAAGATCAGTTTGTAGGCTGACAGCAGTAATATCAAATCAGCAACAGAAGATTAACTGACACTTTGCGCGGTCTGTCATGCGGCACCAGAGAGAAAGTGAGAAGTCTCAGGCAGATGGATGTTGATGGGCTCCAGACGTCTCAGGAAAGAGATGCTTTCAGGGAGTGTGTGCGTCAGTGTGTTTGATGTAACCCCAGACAGTTGCGTTACATATACAGCTCGAGGACTTTTTAGGGGGGAAGTCAGGCGCAGGCTCAAGCATCTGTGAATACTCCTATTTGCATTCATATGCAGTGTCAGAGACAGGCTTTGATAAGGATTCTGTTTTCCATAAAGGGAAGCAACACTGGTAATTTAAAGAACTGTGTTTACAGGGGGGACTGAAGGTAAACATGTTTGAAGTGTCACGGACTCGAGATAACAGACTGTTCTCAGGTTACTTTCAGAATGTAAATAGCTGCGAAGATGAAGGTGTTTCATTATAAGACTTTGATTTGTTCATTTTCTCCTAAATGGTGTGTTTATGCACTAAATTGGAAGTTAAGTGAACAGCTGTGATGTTGTTTATGCATATCAGGTAGTGTACTTCAATTTTGGGGATAATTTTGCATGAACACACGCCTTGATTCAGTCTGCTGAGACCAGCTCTTATCTTAAATGCAAATAAAAGTATTCTAGTTTGTTTCATAGCTGTAATTAGAGGAGGCGCACACATGGCTGTTTTTAATTTACTCAAATCCCTTTTATTGAGTTTATCCTGTTTCCTTTTTGTCTGATTTGATGGAAATGTTACAGCTGAAAGGAAGGAGTCTACTCAACTTTCCCGAATTTGAGCTTATTTTGTTTTGACGATTTGATGCTTCTCTTTACCTAGTGAACTTGTAAAGTGAGTATCTTTGTGTATATCTGAAGTAGCTACCTGTACACAATTGTTGCTCAAATGCACTCACCTACTGATCTTCTAAAATAACTTAATTTTCGATCGATTCCACTCCATGTAGAAACAAACAAGAACTGGACTCTCCATTCAGCCCGTTACGAAACGTTCTTTTGATTTTGAAGTAGACTATGGAGCTCAGTGGCCAGTATTGAATGTTGCTCGGATGGATGGATTGATGGATACGTAGACACATAGACACATATATACTCACATAAAAACATGCCACACATACATAGAGATAGAGGAGTCCACAGTGAAACAAAAAGACAGACTGGTGAAAAACCAAGCAGAGAAAGGCTCCATCTATCCTTGTCTGATAGTGAATGGGGAAGAGGTGCAGCTAAATGAAGGTAGCTATTAAAATCCCTTGTAAACACATTATGGGCCTGGTCTTGTCCAATATATAGAATGAGACATAACAGTGATATAGAGGCTGAGCCGCATCCATAAATGCATGAAGCCAATCTCACGTCAACGTCTGCTGGCACCTTTCTGTGCATCCTGATGTGCAGTTACACAGATGAAAACAATATAGAGAGCATTGTATATAGCTAAGTTAAAGGGGACCTATCATGCAAAATGCACTTTTGTACGTCTTTTATACATGAATATGTGTTCCAGGGAATTCACCAAGTGTCAGAAAACACAACCCTCTCTATTTTCCTCCATACCCACATCTCTAAAAAAGGGGCTGCAACGGATCTGATAAAAACTGATCCAGATTTGAACACTGTCCTGACGTCAGGACGGTGGCGCTACGGCTATTGGGCCAACTCCACCAATCAGGAGGAGACAGCCACGGCCATTGCCATTCGAAAGCGCTGGAGACGCTGTAGTACATATGCCAGGCCAGTAGATGGTGCTGTTCTCACTGAATCTGCCCTTGCAGAGCAGAGCTAAAAAAAGTGCAAATTGAGCGAAATGAGGCATGGCTAAAATGCATGATCTGTTTGGTATTTTGAAAAGAAAAAAGTATAAATATGCCTTATATAGGTATGGTCCTACACTATATTATTCAAATATAGCATGATAGGTCCACTTTAAACAATGTAATTTAAAAATAATAAATATGCATTTGGCACATTTTTCAGAAAAAAAGTTTGGACACGATATGTGGTTTATGACCCTGATTTACAAACCATGCATTTGTGTTCCTAAATGGATGAATACATTAGCAAATGCAATATGCCTTAAAGATTAATTGAAATGTACATTTAAAGAAACATTTTGCTATATTTGCTGAAAAGTATACATATAGCACCACTAAATTCACACTAAAAGAAAACTCTGAGTATTGTTCTCACACTGAGGAAAGAAAACAAACCTAATTTCACTTTGTATGTTGGTGTAGTTCTACAAATCAGAGCTGTATCAAATCCAGTTACCATATCAGTGTTTCCCATATATTGATTTACCTATTTTTTATTTTGGTGGTCTAATGGATAGTGAGTTGGGCTGATGATCGGAAGGTTGCAAGTTCAAATCCCGCCTGGGACACCACTACTAGTGTGCCCTTGAGTAACGGCCTGTCCACACGGCGGCGTGCCTTGAAGCTTGGCGGTGGGCGTGTGTGAAGCTTAGGGATTTCTCGCGAGCAACACGACCAACAACCAATCACATGAATCTCCCGCCCCCGACATACAAAGCAAAAAAGCCCAAAGTAAACTGGATATAAACTCCCCAAACAGGCGAAAACCTACCACTGTCTCTGCCACCTCCCTCCATGCCTGGCTCCTCCCGGTAGATAAAGAGGGACTGGTCGTATAGGACCGGGTGATTCCCTACTGCTATTATTATTTTGTCCTCCATTTTTTGGAACATGAGGAAACGACCTGCGGTATGGCTCTCCCAGCATACACGCGGTTTGATTGGCTAGCGCTTGTACTGTCAGATTTACATAAGCGGGATTTGATTGGCTGACGCCTCCGTCGAAGCTTCAAAAGTTGAACATTGCTCAACTTTTGCAGCGAGCACCGCGAGCAACGCTCCCACAATGCAGTTCGGCGAAGCGTGACGTCACCCCATTCAAAGTGAATGGACAGAAGCGTTGAAGAGTCAACGCACGCCGCCGTGTGGACGGGCCGTAAGGCACTTAGCCCTCAGTTACTCCAGGGAGAATGTCCCTGTAATTGGTCATTGTAAGTCGCTTTGGAATAAGGCGTCTGCTAAATGCCTAAATTATAAATTGTAAATTATATTTTTGGGAGAATAAACCCCACAGATCCTCAACTCCGGTGTGTCTCACTCATTAACAACGCAACACAGAGCAACAAGAACGTTGTCTACAGTAGCCATGAACTCGCATGTATTTTCTTATTTGAGGGGGGGGGAGGGGTGCGGTGCGGTGCGGTGCCCCCACAAATAGAATCCAATTCTGTGGGAAACACTGCATATCAATACACACTAGTTTGTTTATTTTTTTACCAATTTTCACAAAAATCTATTTATCGTTGCAAGATGACACTGGATCCTCGTAAAAACTCTAAACATTGAATTATTTTCTTCTTCTTTATTGTTTAATTCTTTGACATTGAAAAGGAAATTTGGTAGAACACAAACATAAGCTGCTGATCATTTATTCTTAATGTTCCAAATGGTTCATTTAGTAGAAACTTAGAAATCAAGACTTTTATGTTATTGGATAATAAAAAAAACGCCACCCCAGAGATAGATGTTAATGTCAAAGGGAAGCTGAAAGGTTACATTTGAATGAATAATTTGACCTTTCATTGCAATGCCACGATTACATAAATTATGCAACTTTTGGAAGAACGTTGCAGGAATACATCACCTGTCCAATAGTAGTCAATATAATTTAATTACAGTATGTTTGACATGAGGAATATAAATAATTCAACAATCTACTCACCGAAAAATAAAAACATGTTAGGAGGGAAAGAAGATATGTCTGAGTTTGATATTGAAAAAATGAGACATGCAGAAATGTGTGAATCAGGATATGACATATATTACATTGAATAAAATAGCAGCATTTTTTGATCAGATTTGCTTGTTAGTCTTTGGTGTTTGGAAATAATATCTACACATGACTGTTTTGACCATTAATATAGATCAGTGCAAATCTATTTAGTCTGTTAAAGGAACAGAATAGATAGAAAATGAGCAGGTGTAAGTATTCATAAAACAGATTATGGCTCAAACCACTATGCAGACTTGGTTGATTTGCATTAAATCCAAGACTTGTTTGTATATTGATGAGTCATAGTATATATGTGTAGACAGTCTGCCCACCAACATATTTTTGTTATTATATTTTCTCCAGCATCTAAAGACAGAAATATTTGTTTGGGATTCAGAGCCTCTTTGGCCTTTTTTCGGTTGTTGTTTTTTTCTCTGTTGCTCATTACATCTCCACTTCTTTCATGTTTTTGGGTTATTTCTGGTAGAGAAGTGTCAACACTGTCAAATTACTTTGAATCAGATATAATCACATTATGTCAATTTTATCATTCTTTGTCTATGATTTTTTTTTAAATAGATTGTATATGGAGCAAAGGTCAACCGGGAAAAATACCTGTTTAGTTTTCTGTGTAATAAAGCATACCAATGCAAAAACAATGAATACTTAATTTTGCTCACTTAAAAATGTTTTTCCTAGAAAAAAAGACATCTACCAGGTTTGTTTTTCCCATTAAAGTTAATGATGTCTTGTAGCAAGGCAGCCAATATATTAAATTCAATCTAGTTGCAAGGTTACTAAGCCTGTAAGAAGAAAATGAACAACCAGTGCATGGCGGTCAGATTAAAGACGGCGAAAATTGCAGCATACAGAGGATTTGACAAGTCAATGCTATTGATCAAACAGCTAAGCAGAAACTGTAAAATAATGGTTATTTTTGTACTGTGGGAAAGCAACATTTGTTTTCACCTTGAGGTTAATGTGTGTGACCATGGCTGATTGTATTCTGCCGTTTTATTTAATAAACACGGTTGTTGTTGTCTTTTTTAGGGCTCAGCACTCTGCCCTTTGACCCCACGACCGGCAACGACCCTGTCCACTTCGGCAGCTCCAACGGGCCGCTGACTGAGTGTCCTTCCTTGGAAAACACTGCTGAAAACAGCAAGAAGAGGAAAATAACTGGTCTGACTTCAGGTATTGACACTGCTACCTCACCACAGTAACACCATGACAGCAAAGAAAAAAGAAACCTGTCATCCCTGGTTTTTCAATAACGCTTCAATACTATTCTGTGTTGTGCTACACAGGCTCTACCTTCAATTACAGAAGCTCACTTTATCTGGTCGTAGGTTTCCTGATGGAATGCAATTTAAATGCTTCCAGCATCAAATAACTGCTGGTGAGAGATAAACTATAATCCTGTTATTTTGAGGCAGTCTGAAAAGAGGTAGCCTTGTTTGGTCTTTGCTGTTTTTGATTAGCTTGATGTAACCCGCGGCTCTGCTTGTCTGGACTTTTTGGAGGTCACACGGCTAAAACCAGGAAGCTGAATTGGTGGAAATTGTACATACGCCTGCCTTTCACCATGCCAACAGGCCCGCCAATCAAAACTCACATGCCTTTGACTCTTGCTCGCGCATTGATCTGTTATACACAAAATCCATTGTGTTGTCTTTGAGTGCACTGTAGTCTCTGCATGTGTGTGTGTTGTGTACAAACACTCAATCAATGAGCTTAATTTCAACCAAGGCCAAGGTGCTGATTAATTTAAGAATGGTTTTCTAATGAATTGCATTATGAACAGAAAGGAGATGGCCCTAAAGACAAAGAGATGTTTCTCAGTGTTTTCTTCTGGGCTGCAACTTTTGGTCTGAGTTTACAATCTGGCAGAGATACACAGGTGCTCCACCTGAACTAATATCTGTACTTAAAGGGAACAGCTAACTCATTGCTGGTGAACCTAGTCAAACATCACCAGTGAAATCTTGAAGTACCCTGCAAAATGGCACATTTTCTTACACAAAAAAAGACGGTGGCCATAATGTTTAAAAAAAAATGTGTGTTTGTTTGGTGCTTTTATAGGTTTTATTCCAAGAGGTTTCTCATTTACACATGAACCATCTTTCTGTCAGTTCACTTTCACCATCGGCTTGTGTCACCAATTATGAGATGTAAATAATGTTTTTCCCCAGTCAACAACAGTGATGACCTTATAAGAGAAATGGTCTACTATTTTAGGCAGCTTAAATTGCTTTTCAATTTAATCTTGTTTCTCCATAATGATAGTGAGAGTTTATGAATAAAATATCAAGTAAATATTGCTACACCTGTCTAGGGTGTTGTGCCCTGCAGGCTAATGCATGCTGGGATTTGCAAAAGCCATCTTGGAGCAACAGTTGCCACATTCGCATCGTGTTATGGTGTGTCTCATCTTACTGCACTTCCCTCCCCCTTTTTGTAGAAACCTGATAATGTTATCGGATTATATCAGCTTTTGTTTCAGAAAAGTCAATCAGAGTCTGAGGCAGAGCTCATATAAAGCATAGGAGCTTTCTTTGTTGTGCGGCTACAAAGTAAAGCCTCATATGGTACAAAGCAGACGACACTAAAACTAACAACTGACAGAGGAACATGAATAATGTAACAGAAGTGAAGACTATACATAAATGTAATTATAATCGTGGAGGCCATTAACATGATGGTTGTTCATCATGTTAGTCTTCAAAGGGGCTCTATGGTGCTCATATTTGATGTTTGTGTCTATAGTGACATTTTTTACATGCTTTATTGTTCAAAAAGGTATTTGTTTTTATCATACTGCCTGGGTGGCCTTTTCACCCTCTGCCTGTAACGAGAGTCTGCTCTGATTTGGTTAGTTGGCCGGCTCTGTTGTGATTGTTTAACCGCTTAGAGATGTCCCGCCCCTTAGCCATGTCCCTATCACGTACAATGTGTTGGAGCGTTGGCCAATAGAAGCAAGAGTGATGTCACTATGTAACAGAAGTAAACAAAGGATTTCAATCAAGGAGTTTCAGGCAGAAGGGGAGTGTGTGGGAGAGAAACTCCCTCTGTCGGGAACTTTGAGATTTTAGGCTTTGCAGAACATTTACATGCACAAAAGGCTATAAAACACTACAGGAAAGGGCCCAAAACGCATAATGAGGCCCCTTTAAGCATTGGTTCAAACAAAAGGCAAGGGATGTCAGAGAGTCTTTTGGTGTACATTTCAGTGTTGTGTGTTATAGCACAAAGCAGTGAAACTATGAACAAATCAGAACATGTTAATTGTTAAATTGTTGTTAAAATGCATTTTTCTCAACATATGATAAGTAGTTGAAATAACTACTACTAACTATTTTTAGAAAGTAGTGCTGCAACCTGTTCTAATTGTGTGACCTTTAAATCTTCTCCACCTGCAGAGTATCAATCTTGACATCACTGTAGAAGATAAGAGGCTTCTTTATTCTATCCCGGTGGTGCTATTTTGTTTGTGTTGTATATTAATAGTAAAACCAAGGGAGCCTAAAGAATAGTAAACTGAGCTTCTCAGTTTTACCATTTTAGCTTTGTTGTCCTTTTCTTTCTCACATTTAGTCATTTTTATTCAGAAATATGAATATATATTTATTTATAAACGCAACCTTCATGACATCAGCTTCAAAAGGCATGAAAAGCAGAGTTATAGTACAGTCTGACTCACCACAATTTGTGCATAAATGAAAACAGATGAGCATGGTTTCCTTTTTGTAGACAATGTTTTGTTATTTATCAACCAAAGTTTTCTTTGCAAGAGTTCACTTAAGCTCTCTCTCTGCACCGACTTTTCCTAAAACCACAAAGAAACGGCTGGAAATGAATGAAGTCCATTTTGTTTTCTGCTTCATGAAAAGATGTGTGTGTGTGAGTGTGTATGTGAGTGTGAATGTGTGTGTGGGGTCTGCTCAGATTAAAGTCAGAAAGCCTTAAGATCAAAGCCTTTGTGGAGCACAAATCTGATCTGTCACTGGAAAAGCCACCACTTTTTTCTTCCATCTCAGAGATAAGAGAAAAGTCACTCATCCATAATTTTTTCTCTGTCACTTAGTCAAGTTATAACAACCATTATAATAAAGGTGCCATTGAAGCGGGATAAGTGCACTACCATCATGATGACACCTCGCTGCAGTTCTTTTGCATTTAGTCGAGGAAAACCAACAGGAAACCTCAAACTGCAAATTGTTCTAATATTGTCAAGGAAATGGATTTCACGTCCATTAAATAAAAGCACATTTACTTTACTTGAATTGGAGTGTGCTAAATGAAGAAAACATATTTGCCTTAAATTGAAAACAAGGTGATAACCAAACAGAACAACCCTCCTACTGCAAATATTGAGAAGTGAATTAGTTAGATATTTATACATTTGCTCACTCTGAAAGCCTTTTAGATTTATCAGGTTTTCTAGCAAAGCTACTGGGTGACCAGGATTCACAATTTGTGTAATATCTTATATACATTTGTATTGCCTAGATTTAGAAGTTATGTTGAGTAAATGCTATTCTGCTTACAATTAATGAATCTGGGTGGTTATGCAGTGGTTTGCATTGTCACCTTAAAGAAAGATAGTCCTTTGGTTAACCTGCCGGACTTCTGTTGGAAGTTTGCACGGTCTCATCTGGCTTCTTCTCCATCCACACCGGTTAAGTTAGTTGTCAACTCTAATTTTCCCATAGGTGTGAATATGGGGAGTCAATGTTCGTCTGTCTCTTAGATGCGACCCTGTGATTGTCCAATTTCCTTTCTCTACTCCAAGTTTAGGATAGTTGTTTACAGATGATGGATGGATGTTATAGGGCTTCAATAGGAGCACATGTTCATAGAAAAATCGGGAGAAGGAAATGTTATGTGTAAAGCATGTCATTGGTCCACTTCTTTGGTCCTAACCCAAATTACTTGAGCATTTATGTTTGATGGTTTTTAACACATTTTTGTATTATAGTTAATTGCACAATGATAACATTCATAAAAAACACCATAATAATAGCAGAACGTATCAAAATGTAATTGAAGTGCTGTGAAATTGGTGAAAGCTATGTTGATTTAGTGGCATATGACTGTATTCACACGCAGCTGCAGTTCTTCCACTCTAGCACAGCATGACACCGTTGTTGCACACTAGATGACAACCACTGACAGGTCGCTTTTGAAACTGGTTTAGCACTGGTGACTGCCGATCCTCGTAGGAGAGCTAGCAGGGATTATCTTATCTCAACACACAGGATTTCTTTACACTGCGTCGCTGTGCTAGCTCTTGCTAGTGCTGTCTTGTTGCTACTTCGTAACTCGATCAGCCTTTCAAATTCAAATCATCTAAAAGGTTAAATGGTTTCGGAAGTTTTTACGGCTTGATTCAGTTTTTCTCTTTTTCTTTGCCTCTTTTTAAACTTGAAAGGCTTTCACACAGCACCCCTTATTGGTGTGACAGTGATGAATGTACATGGACTTGTTTGCTCTGTAATACTTCCACGGATGAAACCAAGCTTTAAAGCAAAACATTCGATTTTAGGATTTGTATCTTTTGACTAACTTCAGTATTTAGAGTTATGACTGAGTTCAGCCCTATGCTTGCAACATGTTGTTGAACATAATGTAGAGCCTGTGTATACAACACATGTTTAAAAGCTAATAATAGCCCGGTAACAACTGAAATCTACAGAGCATTGTTCCATCAGGCTAATGAGCATGGCCCACTAATGGCAGATCAATGATTACAGATGATTAGTGTTTCGCTGTGCCGGCTATGACTCCACTGTCTGTCTGTTGAAGCTGCTTGCTAACTTGAAGTCACTCCCTGAAGGACTGGAAGTTAAATGATGGAGGCCTGCAACAGCTGGAGCTGTGGATTTACGGGCTTAGAGGGTGTGATTGTGTCTGGCTCCAGGTCGTCTACAGCTTTAGTCAGGTCCTCCAGCCCTCGGAGGACGGCTGATGGAGCACCGACTCATTACCAGCCATGTGGATTTAGTCTCGTTAAGGGACCCTAATGGATAGATTTATCTCATTACATCTGGCACTTCATTAGATACAAATACTGTAGGACAAAGGCATGTGGTCCCTTCAAAAATGGACACATCCACACACACACAGACCACATGATCTACTTGTATTCTTCTCAAGCTGTCATTCTTTAAGCCAGTGTAATTACCCTGACCAACATACTCGCAGATTGTATTTATAATATAACCCAGTGAAACAAACTCCCGAATGAGCCTGTCAGGAAAAATGAATACAGAGATGTAGTTAATCAACTTTCCCAGGTCCCTTAATTTTCCACTATTCATCATGTATGAGCTAACTGCTAACTGTTCAAGGGTTTGATGTTGACCATTTTTGCCCATATTTACTATCTTATCTGATCATGACAGCATGCTAATATTTAGTAATTTGATAAGGAGAATAACAACATGTTCATTACTTTTGTAGGTATTTAGTTATATTACTAAGTATTACACTATAGGAAATGTTGACCCGATGATGGTGCTAAACAAAGTTAAGTTATTGAAATTCATCCTAAAGGTACAATTAATGGCTACACCAAATGTCATGCCCATCCATCCAATAGTTGTTCAAACATCTCACTTTCAAGTATAGTTATACCACCAAGTATCCATTGACTGTCCAATATTGCAATCCTAGAGCCACGCTCCTAGTGTAAATATAAAGTTATGCATTTAAAATATATAATGCATATCCATTTTGCATAATCCTGTCTGCATATGTGGTGGCTCACCTCAAGGTTGAAACAAATTCCACCCTATAGCAGTTGGTCATTGGGTTGATGACTCAAACATATTGGAATTTTTCAGTGGCAAACTCTTTATGGTTCAATACTAAAGAAGTAAGATCCTGCGCCTTTCATTAATAACTCTTGCACTTCTCCTCACCAGTGTCTCTTGTGAAAGAACGCATGACAAAGACAGCCTCAGGGCCCTCTTACGAACCTGGATCTTTTCCAGTTTTTTGTATTAGTATCAGCATTTCACAGCAGTCCAGAATGGTGCCCTCTTTGCAGCTCTGTTTTGATTAATCAAAAGCCAGTGAGAAGAATGAGGAGTTCTAAAGATGGTGGTGTTCTGGAGAAATATGAGTTTACGTGTTGAATGAATCAATAGCAGTTACAAGTAACGTGCTCTTGTTAGCCTGCAAATCAACAACACGAGAAGCAGTTTAGTTTAGAACTGTGATTTTTTTTATTTTCAAATGTTGCTTGACAGAAACCTTTGGCTGGTGAAAGTGTCTTTGTAACAAGCCTCTTTTTATGAGCCTGTTTCCATGACAGAGTTGTACTGGAGCACCTTTGAAATACAATAGAGCTATATTTAAACCACAATTGAGGCTGTTACTGTTAATTCAACCAGAAAGTATAATGCCAAAAACAGCTATTTGCAGTCATGTGTGGCAAAGCACAATAATAACATGTACGAAAATAATAAATAAAAAGGCAGTGATATCTCAATCACATTAGCCTTTGAATGAGCCACTGTAAAAATGGCTAACTTAAAACTGTGCATATTTGTTTTACATTTAGGTACACACTGGTGATTTTTTGGAGGTGTGTGTAAAAAATATAGCATTTGTGTGTTATTCCAAAATAATATTTGAATATTAAGATGTATAATAAATAGATTTTTGCTCCATAATTGGATCAACTCAATTAAATGTTTATGCTTCTTTTTAGTTTTTTCTCCACACATATTGTTACCAGGTAGTTTGCAGAATGAGTTTATAAAGTTTAGAGCTGGTTCTACCTCCACTAGCTTCACCCTGAAATGACTGTTAGCTGTTTATACCTTTACTGTTTATACTTGTTTGTACTACCTACCTTTACTGAAGTGAGCTTTTGGATGCACCTTTTTTAAGATTTGTATATGTTAGTATTGCTACATGTTTTAACTACAGTAGCGATGACCATTAGGATTTCTATAGTATTTATGCAACGCCTGCATATTTATTTTCTTATTTTGCCGATAACTTATTTTCACTTGAGACATGGCATGCAATTATTTTTGTCAGATCATTAAAAACACATACCCGTCTTTGTGAAAGGTATAATTAATGTTATTTTCCCAACCGTTCTGGGAGAGAAACGTTATGGATTGTTTTGAGTGGAGTTGTGCCTACGAAATTGCTAAGTGTATGTTTTGGGAATCTCAGGCTGTCCGAAGAGTCTATAATTTGTGTTTATACTCCTCAAAGTGACAGATGCACTTTAATTGCAAATTAAAGTAATTTGGTGTTCTGTGTCTTTATCTGTTGACAGGATTTTCTTAGATTGTTGTGAGTGTTCATCAAGTGTGTGCTCTATTGCAACTTCGTAAATGACCTTTATTTATTTTTACCGTTATGCCGCACATTGTTTACCCTCCAAACATCAAACAGTAAAAATGAACAATTATTAATATATTCAACACATGCGGTTCAGCATTACAGACAAGGACTGCATTTACATGTTCAAATAATCAGTTTATTATTTTTACATCTAATCAAAAATAAAACAGCAGGAAAAAAAATCACAAATGTTCTGACCCTATGTCATAATGATGATATCGATTTAATTAACAGTTTTATATATAAGAGTGTACAGCGTCATATCTTCACATTTGAGTATAATTGTTGATTTATTTTTCGATTATTTTCTTATCAATAACTAACAACACATCACAATTCTACATCACTGGTACATAAAGTGTCATTGCTTTTTTCACCATTGAATGAAGTTCCTTTGCTCCCATAAAAAAAACAACAACACATACATACATGTAACTGAAATAAAGAAAAGTGAATTTTGTGTTACCAACAATAAACAAAATTAAGAAAGTATTGACTTTTCTCAGTAACCAGTTGATTATTTCACACCATAGCAGAAATATTTGATGTTTTATAAAGTGAATAGAAGGTCTGGCTGATTTCAACTAGAGGAAATACCATTTTGTGCCCTTCAATAAAGTTGAATAACCCCTTTTTAACCTTATAACATTGATTGGTGTAAAAAAAAAAGCCAGAGTCCTTCAACTTATTTGTACATTTTCTGTGCTGATTTATTTTCCATTGGTGGCTGTATTATGTCAGTCACAGCCTGATTTAATCTCATGAGGTGTGTTACATCATGGAAAAATAATATTTTGTGAACACAGTAATAGTTATTTCCACCAACTTTATGTATTTACCTTATCCATCACTCCTGACATGTGGTACAGTACTTCAAGCAGAACAGATGCTATACACTATTTGTAAACACTACGTTACCCATCTTTAATACTTTGGCAGACATAGTATGTAATTAAAATCAATAAAAATAACAATGAAATAATGGACAGTTGATTGAGATTCACTGCATGTTGACCGATGGAGATCTACAGCAGTATGTGTGACAGGCAACACATAGTGACACACGGCACTGACACTGATGGATGAGAGAAAGAAAATGAACCACCAGAGTTTTCAGGACAGAAACATTTCAGTGCTCTATGATCTCTCCCCGAATCCTTCGCCCTGTCTCTTTTTTTCTTTCACAAAATCCAGAAACAAAGCTCATCTGCTGTGTTTGACAGGAGTGATGATCAAGGGCGCTGGATTTTTGAAGTCGTCATTACTACAGGGGCTGAAGAACGGAAAGAGCTTCTCTGTGAAGTTACATCCGGTGTAGGAGAAGATGCAAGCCCTGGTGTCCACATCATAGAAGAGAACTTGACTCACCTCGTAATCAACAAACACCCCGATCTTTTGAGGCGTCTCCCTCACCTTGAGGCTAACAGAAGGGCCGGCATTGGCTGTTAACTCATTTCCTTTCCTCAGCCAAATAGTCCAGTATCCATTTTTGGGGCTCAATCGTATATCTCCCTTCCTGTTGATAGACTGGCTCGCCACTCCTAAATCCCAGTTTGTTTTGCCTTTAACCTGGACCTCATAGTAGAATTTTCCTGAGGAGAAACCCTCCTTTGCAAGGACATTTAGAACGTGTTCAAACCTCTCTGGTTTGTTTGGGAGGTTCCTCTTTCTGTCTCCATACTTGACTTGTTTCCCATCTGGTGAAACATGTAGAAAAGGGTTTGCTGTGTCAGGATCCAGAGTCACATCCACAGCCTGACGTTGCATTTCTTTCAAGTCTGGATCGCACAGCATCCTTATTTCTCTCATCACGGTTGCCTCCAGCATGGCCGTGGCTCCCTGCAGCGAAAACTCGTCATTGCTAAAAGTCACATCTGACCAGTTATTAACCGGGGGCTGAGTGATTGTAAGAGACAGGACATTCTCAAGGAACGTCATTGAGTCGTTGGAAAGTGAAACCTGATCAAGCTTCAACTTTCTTTGCTTTAATTGCATAATGTCTGCCTCCAGCTCTTTAATGAAGCCTTTTCTCTCGGTTTCAATTTGTTTCTGCTTTGTCTCAATGACCTGAGTGAGCTCTGCTTGACTTCTCTTAATGTAGTCCACCACAGCAGTCATCGAATGCACGCTGTATGACAGGGCCTTCGAAGCATTTTTTGCGCTAGCATCCACTGAGTGTTCGATCTCACACAGTTTCTGCTGACGTGCCTGGATCATCTCATCCGTGCATTCCCTTTCTATTTTCAGGGTGATCTTCCTCATTTGTGCCTCCTCTTTCAGACTCACTGTCTTGTGCTTTCTGTGGTCGCTGTTTTTACAGGACTCGCATACTAACATTTTATCAACCCTGCAAAAGAACTCCAAAGGCTCGTCATGCGTCTTGCACATCCTGCTCTCTGGGTTCTCAACCGGGTCGATCAGCTTGTGTTTTTTCATGGCCGCAATTCTCTGATGAGGCTCCAGATGTGTTTCACAGTAAGACATGAAACAAACTAAGCAGGTCTTGATTGCTGCGAGCTTCGCCCCTGTGCACAGGCCACAGAGCACGTTTCCATTTTCTGCTTTTTCAGGAGTTTCACAAGGCCTTTCTTCAAAGGATTCCTTGAACTTTGCAGCCATCCCAGCAATGAAAGTGTTAACTCGAAGCATCGGCCTGGTTAAGAATTTCTCCATACACAGTGGACATTGGAATATGTTATTGTTAGTGTCCCAGTAGTCGTTGATGCAGTTAAGACAGAAGTTGTGCCCACAGGGAATCGTCACAGGTTTTTTGAACAGGTCCAGACAGATTGAACAACAGAAATTATCCTCAGAACTTGCAGCAGAAGCCATGTCTAGAAGGTATATGGTGAAATAAATGGGGAAAAAGTTGGATAAGTCACATTTTACACCAAAGATAAGTGTTACCTTAATAAATTACAACTTTACCTGGTGTTTGAAGGGTTTCCCAAATCTTTCAGATCGGTTAAGGACAGTTAAAACACAACAACAAACGTCTCTGTTCCTGCTAGTTTCTCTTTCAGCAGTGACGTCAGAGAAGCAGTCCCCTCCTATTTCCTGATCCAACAAGTTAACCCATTACATGCTGTAATTCCTCATTGACCCAGGTTTAGAGCTTTTTTTGTCTTCCTGATCCAGTAGAGCTTAGTTACATTAGAGATGCATAATTTGTCCCTGATCTCAACTTCAAAGGCTTGTACACCGCTATATGAGCAGTGAATTCTGTCAGGTGTGCATCATTTATATTATTCTTTGCACTCGGTTACTTTATTGTTGATGTATTCACAATGTTAGTGCTTCACAAATCCCTTTCATGTACAGTATCATGCACAAACCTGAGACAGCACAACATGCTACATTTTCAATGGGTTTGTTGGCAGGCATGTTTGCATTACACGAGAGTGCTTAGTGGTGGCATCTGCATAATAAACTGTAAATACTCTCATCTTGGGCTTTCTCCTCTCACAAGACACGGCTTCGAACACAATAGTTTCCTTGCATATTTGAAGGGCTTTGTCACGGCTGAAATAATCTATGTAGGATGCGTATATAGGTCTCTGTGCATTAGCAGCATTCATGGATGATTGAATGCGTTTCCTTTGCTGCATTCGGTTTATACTATGTAGGTGTGAGCATGTGAAAATGTGCTGATGGTTGATCAAATAAAATAAAAAGATGTGAACGATGCATTGTGCTTTAACCTTTCAGTGACACAAATGAATTAGCCTGCATGCAGTTTGGTTTGTCAGTTACACTGGATGTGTCTGTTTAAATATGTGTCTGTGGGCGATTGTATCAGTTAATCAACAGTCTTGTATTTGCTGGAGTCTTTACTGTGTAAATGTGAACAGCCTGCACCAGCTGTTAATGAATTCAGTGACTGACAATATCAAGACACAATGTAAAGGGAACAGGCTTTTGAAAATTCAATCATACGGCTGTAAGGAATGTATATTTGTTCAGTATGTTAAATTATCTATACAGTTTATCTGCTCACAAAAAAAAGCTCCCAAGAGTGACATTCTCATCTGAAAATGACAGGCTGCCTCTGATCATAACTCTCTTGAGCCACATCTTATCCAATAACCTCAATATCTTGTCCATAAAACATTCATAAGACATTCAGATCAGATGGGGATTCCCTTTTGATCCTGGTCTGTGTGGAGCTCCAGTACCTGAACCTTTCTTCTCCTGTACAGGATCTGCTGTTCGGTTCATGACAGGATGAGAGTCAGGGCTTTTCGCCTCCTTATTTTTTCTTCTTCTCAATTTCTTTCTTCTTTCAACCAGAGCTTTCTCCCCCTATCCATCTCTGTTCTCTGACCCGTTCTGCTCCTACTTGTAGCTGCTTCTCTCTCACCTTGAATACATGAATAAGAGATTAGGGGCTCAAAGTGCTAGAGGACACAGACCTTCCTCTATTAGAATGTAATGCCTCCTGCTAGCGGTCTGCTCAGTTTTAAATTGAGGCTGATTCTACATCAAAGCCTGGCCATCCTATTGCCCAAGAGACACACTGTGGTGGACAAAAGGGTAAACGGTATCATTAGAAAACTTCACCATCATCAGCAAAAGAAAATTATTATTCCTGTAATTCTTTTAAACAACTATCAACGATCTTATCTCCTCCATTTTAAGGTGCCCTGTGGAGTTTTCTTGTAAGAAAACAATATTTCTGTTCAGTTACTCACCATAAGTCATTATGTATACCCTTCGGCTCTATAAACACATGCCGAGTGCCTTCCTCATTAAACATTTGCAATTGGGTTTTATTGGATCCTGAAGTATAGGCTTCAATTATGTTTTAATACAAGGCTGACATGCCATATGTTCATTATAATAGCTAGTCATTCCTTCCATACTGCCTGTGAAGTATTACGTTGGAAAGGAACTACACTGCAATACAATCCAAGAACAATCCTCTTCCTGTGCAAACCTGCTGAAGTTCTTTTAATAATGTGTAAGGTTTCAACAGCCAGTAAAATCTGGTTGGTATCTACATCCTGGCAGTGTGTTATTACTAGTGTGACTTAAAGACATTCCAACCCACGCTCAGCAAGGAAACACATGTTGTACTAAAATGACTGTAATTTGGAAGGTATAATCTCAATTTGGCTGACCCTTTTGAACGACTAAAAATAAGGAAATTAGATTTAGGCCCCGGCTCCACGAGGACAAATACGGCAAAACGCATCGGAGTAACGCAAATGCAACCGCAAAAAACCTTCCGTCCCCACGCAATATACACCGGATTGTGTCAAGCTCCACGAGACGGCTCCGTTTACATCCAAACGCTGAAAAAGCTGCAGTACATATGCCGAACCTGTACGTGGCGCTGTAACTTCCTCCACAAAAGCAGCAACTTCCTCCACAAAAGCAGCGAAGAAGAATGGTTGTCATGGCTGCACTTCTGTGTATTCTCCGCGGTGGGGGCCGACAGAACCGGGCAGAGTTTTTCGCCGGTCAGCGTGTGTTAAAGTTTAAATCTTCCGGACAAAATTATAAAAGTGCCGGTCAAAGGTCTTCATTGTTATTTATTGAGCTTTAAAACAAATGAATAACGACGATATAATGATATATAATCATCAAATACATCTCTTTTTCCTCTCTTCTGACAGCGTCAGTGTCTGTCTCATGCAGCAGCTGATCCTGTAATGAGTGACCCGACAGTAAAAATGAACATATTTATAACTAGTTTAGGTAGTTTGAGAGGTAATTAAAATAGCTAAGGGTGATGATCTGACTTGAAGTGTGTGTTTTGCTCCCGCTGCATCACAGCGGCAGGAGCTGCGTGTCTCCGTCCTGTCAGATTAGACTTCACTCGCGTTTATGTCCATATCGAGATAAAGATAAATAATCTGAATTCAAGGAGGAGCTCCTGTAGATGTTGCACAAAGAACTGTAGCATGGTCAGTAGCGACTGGAGCACGATAGCAACCCCGCGGGGGAGAGGCAGGGAGAGGCGGGGCTATGAAAACGAATGACCGTATAGGCGACTCCACGGCCCCGTTGGACCCCCCAGAGCGCTCAGTTCCCAGATCTATCCACCTTTGGACCCGTTGTCGTTTGCGGGGTCTGTTTCTACGTTTCCCTTACGGCGTCGTGGAGCTTAGAGGGCTATACGCATGAGAAATATGCGGATTCAACCAGTTTCCGTCCTCGTGGAGCCGGGGCCTTAGTCTTTATCAGACTTCATCAGCCCCGTTTCCCTTCCCACACACACCTGAGATCTTCAGGAATGTCTTTGGTGGGACCTTCTTTTAGCTCAGTAGTCAGGGCTGGATACTGTGTGATAAATTGGATTAATCATACAGTATGTGTTGGGCAGCAAAAGTATAATCTGTAAGCAATCAATAACTCATTTAATTTACAGTGACATGTTTTGCTTTACTATAATCTAGTCCAAAACCCAAGGTTCACAACTGATTATTAGTTAGTCAAAATTCTAGAAGCTAGAGCTCGAGAAAGTTTGATATTTTTGTCTGAAAGATTTAATGAAAGTTATATTACGATAATTAAAAAGAGTGTGTGCTTCTGAACCGGCAACATTTCACTTTTTCGTGTAAGCATTAAGAAGGTTCAACCTTGAATTTTTGTAATGTACATTTCTATTAGCAATATTTTTGTCTTGTGTGGAAGCATTTCAAACAGCATGGATTACAATACCGTGCATTTCAACAAATTATGTCTTAGTTCCTAATGTTTTGAGTGACAGCCCTAATTGGCGACAAAGGTGTTTTAGAGTCCAAAAGCAAAGAATTTCACATGTGTCCTTTTGTGGCCAAAAGAGCCCCACTATCAATGATAATATAGGTTAATACAGACAGGAAAGGGGGAGAGACAGCGAACGATGTGCAGCATGGGCAACAAACATCCCGGATTTAAACCAAGGCCACTACAGGAAGGACTTGGTTCATTGGTCACTCACTCTTAAAAAAGTGATTTAAGAAATACACACAAACACAGGAGGGTAGAAATATAACCTGCCAGAGCGTGTCTGTTGGCTGTATGTATGGCAGCCATGCTCTACAGTGTTGTGAGGAAGACTCACTCACCTCCATCATTCTAGTTTGTTTACTACCTGGTCAGAGCAGAGGATTGTGCTTTTTCCAACCCTCAAGACACAACAGTTCTGGAGGGAAAATAAATAATTAGTCATGAGATGAGTTTCTCCCGTAATCCATCAGCCTGCGGAGCATGGCTGCCATAGGAGAAGTGAAGCCAGATGAGAGTCCTCTGCCTCCAGTGTTTTTGTTCCCCAGACACTAAGCTTTAGATTTACCCCCTTGATGGGATGACTTTGAAGCAGTCAAAAGCTTGAAAGGACGACTCTATCTCTGTCAGGGTGTTTGTGGATTAAGAGCAGCCCCCCCCCCCCCTCCGATGCTCTTGTTAAAAGCAATGCTTTTAGCATCGGAAAGAGGGAGCAGAGATACCACCTTTTTCATCGAAAATTGCCTGGCAAAATTGAAACACTGAACCTGAGTTGCAAGTCAATTCAAAGTATCTTGTTTGAGGCAATTCATGCCATTAGAGTCTCAAACCGTAACATTACAACGTTTCTTTACCCAGGTCGTTACTCTTTGTATTAAGTATTTCGACAATAAGGTGGAACGTTTTAAGACTTTGTAAAATCATTTGAGGAGATGGATATTTGTGACAATCTGTTGAGATTTTTTTTCTTTTTTTCTTGTTGGCACAAAAGCAAACAGAGACCCAAGGCATCAGACTCTCCGAAACAGAAGAAAATCCGCAACATTAAGTGACATATTAAAAAATAAATACAGATTCTCACACCCGATTGATTCTCAAAAAGCCTGTGAGTAGAGGAATGTCTTTGGTAGGACCATCTTTTATACGTTGAAGTGTGAGAAAGCCCTTTTGAAATGTATCAGTGCTACTCTGCCGCATAGAAATCAAACCGGACATATTCTTGAACCTTAAGTGGTGCCTGGAGATTTAAAGGATGAGAAAGCTTATTTACAAATGTAAAGGCTGTTGAGCTGATTTATCTAAGCTCGTATTCATTAAGCATGAGGCGACTGTTGGATTTATACCACTATCTGAGATGGCCTCCAAACTCCATACGAGTTCTCTGATAGCCTGCTACTGTTGAATTATTTATTTGGGCTATTTGCCAGACTCTGTGACTGGAAATTACACATTGGTTGAATGATTGAAGATAACACGAGGTAAAATATTTTTGATGTTACAGAGGTCAAAGACTTGTGCGATGGCTGGTTGCAGAGCCTTAGAAACCCATACAACTGAGATTAGTTTCAATCATTTTAAGTAAGTTATGTCACATTTTTGTATTTCGTAATGCACAATTGCCTTGTTGAAATCACCTAAAGGATAAAGGAAAGGTAAACTGCAAGATGTCCATCAAACCAAAACCAGTTTTAAGATACTATTTGCCTTTAAAGACTTGAAGAATTCACAGGAAATAATTCATGACCAGCATCACTTATTTTTATGTCATTGATAACGGTGTCACTGTTCAGAGACGAGGTTTGATTTTTCAGTAAAAACTGTGGTTAAAATAAATAGCAGTTCTGTCACATTCTCAAACTTCTTCTTTTTACCAAAGTGAGCTATTGATCTCCTTTTACGAACCGTTGCTCATCTCTTCATTCTGCAGCCTCTCAACCCGTCTCTTTCTTTCTCTCACCCCGACTTCGGCCACATTTAATGACTCGGAGCTGCAGCCTTTCCTTCGCTGTCACCGAGGGGCTTTTAACAAGGTCCTGCACTTCTCTTGCTCTTTCCTCCTCATAACATCACGCTGATTCCACTTTCCTCTCGTTCCCCCTGTAAGTTTGCCTTTCTCTGAGGGCAAAGTGTACTGGTGCCTTGCTAAAGTAAGTGCAGAGATGGGAAGTAGTTAGTGCCTTTTTGCCTTTTATTAAATAGGAGCCTGCACATTTCTCAGATGCCTACAGGCTCAAGTAAAGATGGATTTAAATGTAATTGGCTTGACATACATGCATGTTTAAATGAGAATGTTATATATTAGTTAATTGCTAAAAATATTTGACTGCCTTATGACTACAATATTGAACTTGATTGGCTGAAAGTGAAGCCAAATTAATATATATTTTCTTTTTTCATGAAAGTTATATCAATCTCAATTGAGGTGGATTCTGGTCGATTGTAACAAGCTGTAAAATAATGTATTGATTAAACTAATAATGAATTGAGATACTATGAGCCACCTTAATTAACGATGAAATGAATCAATAATGTGCTTTATAAATGGATGGGTGGAATAAGTAAATATAACAGGTATATCTCTTTTAAAGTGGCTGTAATGAGTGCATGAGTTTGTGTGTTTATAGATGAAAGGAGATCTGATGTCCTTGGGCTTATATTTGTATTCATAACGAACAAGGAAATTAGAGCCTTCTAAATCACCTCAGGCTCCGTGCATTTCAATTATAGACAGTATAAAATAGTTATTGATCCATAGCAGAGGAGACACACAGAGAGGCAGAGAGATTTTTAAATACTCATCAGTCGTCACACTCCTATAAGGTTCGGTAAATGTGATCTTTAATAGATTTTCAGGAAGAGGCAAAAAGACAGCAAGTTCTAGCAGACAATTTAAACAGTTCAAACTAGTATTGGTGCGTTAGTCTGAAACACATTCCCTTGTATACTCCCCTATGCTGTTTCTCTAGTAATCTATATTATCCTACAATGTTCTTCTAGAAAGCCCCAGGGGTTTCTGGTGTTCCATCATCTCTAAGCTGCAGTAAAGAGAAGGGAGGGGCAGCTGTTCAGGTTCATTCAGCGTTCCACCTGAGCATGATTAATGTGAGAAAGAGCCGGTTCACACCTAAACCACAGAGCTGCCTCGTCTCCCTCCTCCCATCGCCTTCAGCCCTTTTCTCAAATGGTTTGGCAGTGGGATCCAATATGTTCAGCCAGCCGTGCAACGCAGAAGCTCTAGAGGTCAACTTACCTTCTCCCAGATGTCCTGTTTGATCCTCTAGTTCCATGGATAGATTTTCTGAACCGGCCTATCGAGCACTGGCACAAAGGCTCAACGGGTCAGGCGGGGGGCAGAGCCTTAGTTTGAAAGACCCTTTCTAGTTGGAAATTAATTATTTGAAACTAGAAATATATACAAATCAACACATATCAAGATATTCAACAAGATCAAGCAACGGCATCTGGGTTTGAAAGTTATAGCCAATGCAGATTGTGCATTCTCACTAATATCCAGCAGGGTGCGGCTCCACTGGTTGCAAACATGTTGTCGTCAAGTCTATGAGAAATGACACTACCGATAATTATCGTTACAATTATTTTGGCGCTATCTCTAGAGCGTATCTAAATTGTGTTAGACAGGTCCTGTCTGTGCTTTTGCCTTGCAATTTAACCTCTTTTATACTGTGTTTTAGATCATTCAAGTTAATTGCAACATTTTGGTCCTTTTTAAAATCAATAATTCAGTGTTCGGTTTTCCTGTGTTCCATCCTCTCCTATTCTTTTTTGGTTACAGTAAACCGACACATTTGAGTCTCTAAAAGCGCTGTCCACAAGCCACTGCGTGACAGTCTATGAACACCATGGCAAAGAGATGCAAGATGACCGGAGAGAAACTGTAAACAACTGCATAGAGACATCACATGACTACGGAGAGACGTAACAGGATTGCAAAAAAATGATAAATTACTACTAAAGAGTCTCTCAATGATCACAAAGAGACACAACATGAATACAAAGAGACACACTACCAAAACAGAAAAACAAATACAAAATGAGGTAATGAGACAAAACGAACAGTGAGATTCTAAAGAGACACTAAAGTTCCCAAAGAGACACATAATGATTACAAAAAATAAACTAAACAGCTGCATCACTTGTTCTTTTTTTGTCCCTTGCTCTTATGCATGAGGGATGGGGGGTCTTTTACATGTCTGTGCCCAGGGGCCCATTGTCTCATTATCAATCCATGTCTTGTTCCTTCTTCCATTATTTTGTTCTCTATTTCTTTGTGTCCCTCTCTTTTTATTTTAAAATACTATCTTCCCTCTGTGCCATCTGTTTCCCCTCTGTGTCTCACAGACAGACGGCGTTTGGGAAATATGTGAGAGATCACAGAGGATTTCTATCTTTCTGACCCCAGCTTGCCCTTCATCTTTCTCTCACAGCGGGATCTATCGCACACAAGTGCTTTTTATTGTTGTTTGGCAGCCGGCTCTTAGCCCATGGCTCCACTTGTGTCTCTCCGCCCCTCTCATTATAACTGTGAGCTTCACTCTGTTGGGAATAAGCCAACTTATTTGCATTTCTTCTTAACTATGTTTTCTGTCATCGTCTGTGAAACCTCAAAGCCCCGTATGCTCTATTATCAGTTAAAGGTTATTCATAAAGAAAATGTTGCCATAAAAGATAATAATACATAATAATAATACATTGTATTTGGGGGGCACCTTTCATAGCACCCAAGGACACCTTATAGGGCATAGGGTAATATAGGGAAAATTAAAACAGTGGATTTAATGAAATGTCAGCCGGGGTAAAACAAGACAAATAACAGGAAATGGACCACAAAAGGACACCAAAGGACACAGGGTACAGTTTATAATGAGAATACCAGTTTGAACAGGTGGGTTTTGAGTGTTGTTATGGAATCAGACTGTCAGATATGTAGTGGCAGGGAGTTCCAGAGTCTGGGAGCCGAGCAGCTGAAAGCTTGAGCACCCATGGTTTTGAGGCGAGAGTTTGGGATGGTGAGAAGTCCTACGGAGGAAGAGCGGAGGGTGCGGGAGGGGGTGTACTCCTGAAGGAGGTCGGTGATGTAGATGGGGGCAAGGTTGTGGAGAGCTTTATATGCGAGTAGAAGGTTTTTGTATTCAATACGGTAGCGTACAGGAAGCCAGTGCAGTTGAGTGAGAATGGGGTTGATGTGGTCGGATATCGTCCAAGACACTACAACCCTCAAGCTAATATGTATTCTCTTAAATGGCTTCCACCCAACAAAGTTACGCCACTTCACAAAGTTAGTATTTCAGTGCTGATATTTCAGAAGGGGGATTTAATATAAATACACTGATTGTTTTGGTTGTTTCTGTTACAATCTCTACATGAAAAAATGTAATCATCTGCTTGACAAACTTTCTCAATATGACAATTAAGTTAAACGCAAACAAAACGTGCAGCATCTCCCCCCTTTCACCCAGCCTTGCCAATGATCTGTTGCCACACATATGAACAGCTTTAATTGGTTTATAACGGCTTCCTTGAATATTTAAAATATAACGTAATGAAAATAAAGTATGGATTGAATGTTTTGGAGATAAACATATTTGAGACTTATTGCATTGATTGTCATGCAGACAATCAAACATTTTGCAGAAAATACATTGAAGAGGAAAACAATGAGAGATTTATTTTGGCCTCGTTCCATATAGCCTTTCTAGATTAAAAACTCTTTAAAACAACTAATTAACTAATTAACATGCATTGTCCTGCGTACAGTAGATAGCACATGGTCAAAGTGTGCATGTTGCCTTGTCGGCTTATCTCATCTCTTGGGCAACTTGGCAGTGACAACAAGTCTTGTCTCTTTGAAGTGTCAGTTCATATTTAATATGACGGCCGCAGGGTATTGTAGTGTTGCAATGTTTGTATCAACGCAGCACTCACTTTGTTAACAGCATTTTAACATTCCCCCACTACAGCTTATGGGTTTCCTTTACCCCCAGGTCTTTGTATAATAAGTAAAGGGTTGTTCATTTAATCTGAAGTCACTACAGCAAATGATTAGACGGTTAACTCATAAGGGCTGGAGTGCTGGTACAGTATTGTCTGGGGCTTACTTGTCATCAACAATGCAGACAACTATCTGTTTTAAATAAACCACATCAATTGGTGAGGTGAACATACATGCAATATTAAGTACATTATGAGTATTGTTAGACAACCTCTTTATAGTCCTTATTATTTATGAACATTTCTGCAAGGTCCAGGGATAACATATTTCATATACTTTCCTACTATATTCGCCCATCCATGATTTCACATTTGTATGGTTGTGTGTTGGTACTCAAAGCACTTGATTAAAGTTTGCCAAAAATCGTGATCTTGGTTTATTATTAAAAAAGTCAGTTACTTGAAGCACAGAACAGGACACTTTAAGTGTATATATAGCTTAACAAAACCTTGATCTTTGTTGTCTTAACTAACCCACACTAATGAGTCAAGAAGCTAACACTGATCTCAGGTCACTGACACCGACCACCCCCTTTATCACTTCTGTGGAATACAAAAATGTGCTGAAAATCAATCCCACTAAACACAATGCAGGTAGAAAAAAGCTACTACGCAAATGTAATGTGCAAAACAAATGAGTAGCGTATTACATCACTTCTAGTTGTAAGGCAGTGATGCGGCTAATATACATTAAGCCCAAATCTCCTCCAAGTTGGCTGATCACTACGTTTTAAGGGGCCTAACATGCTTGACTAATTACCCGAACATTCAACAATCCTGCTGTTGGACAATTTGATTAATCTCGGGCACGTTGGAAAATATAAAACAACCAACCACATTTCCTAACAAGTCTGCTTGTTTAATTATCATTGTAGGAGAATTGTACATGTTGTGGCTACTGTAGGTTTGACTAAACAGACGTGTTTTTAGTTTGTTAACAATTTAGTTTGAATGAAAGGATTGGTATAAAAAACCTTGGGAATAATACAGTTATGACCCGATTGAATTATTTACCTGTGTTATCTTGTAAGTATCTTGGGATTTGATTTAGCACCATGCACTGGGCCAATAGCTGTGCTAATAGTATGAGATGTTACGAGGTAATATTTATTTGGGATTTTCAAAAACCTCCTATTATTCACCTACCTTTTTCAAGACATGGGAATAATAGTTCTTAACTTAATCAAGATCTTTTAAACTCAAGACTTTGTCCCTCGTCAGATATACAAACATTTTGGTTGAAGGACCGATTTGGCCCACAGTTCGCTGTTGGCCTTTGTTCACCATTTAAGTCCTACTTTTGGAAAGCTCTGAACTACTCTCAACCCTCCGTCAATGTCTTCCCGCTCTGGCCTCTGCTTTCAGTCAGAGCTCCTGTCCATCCACCAGAAGAAGAAAGGTCAACCATTAGAACAATAACAGCGACCTTCATTCTGATGGGTTTAATGGATAAAGCATTTGACCATAGCTACTCACCTCATAACTCTTGCTTCTACTTCTGCTCTTAGAGGTTCCAGATGGTCAATGGCTCTCTGTGAACTGACGATAATGGACTTGTGAGATGGATTGACTGGTACTTTCTGATAGACTGACTTGAGGTTAAGCCCTTGTTTTTATTTGTTTTATCTTGGTGAAGCTTCTGTGTGTTCAGGTCATGCTGTCAAGGTTTTCCATCATGTTTGACGACACGTGACAGTCCGTGACACGCCTGTCTCTGCTGATGAACACTTGTGTGTGACCATGTGTGCTGCTGGTGCCTTCAGGGACCGTAAAGTGTCACTCAGTCTTTCTGTCCAACCTTGGTTTGTCAATGTAGCATGCAAGACAAATGGACAACTTCTGACAGCAGTTTTAAAGTGAAGACTGCTAATTCAAAATCTCCTGCCTTAAAACTAGAAATATCTGCAATAAATCCGAAAGTAATGACTCGCAAGGCTTGGCATGGCTGCATTAGGAGTTCTGGATCAAATGGCAGCACCACTGGGAATAAAAGGGTGTTTGTGTTGTGTGTGAATGTTTGTTATAAAGGGGGGTCATCGAAGGGACAACAGTACAATTGTTTTGGTTGAACTCTTCAAAGCCACCACGAAAACCAACATTCGAAGTCCAACTGAAATCACATTAAATCTTGTGTTGTTTATCGTTTTTTAATAAACAATATGTTAAATATCAGAAAAGTTTTGTTTTGTATTTGGTCTTTGAACCGGAATAATTGTTTAAGAAGCAGATTGCATATATATTTTATGTGTTCTTCCAACCCCCCCTTCCAGCTACAATCTCACTTGTTTTTCTCTTTGTTTTTATTTATCCTTGATACAAATAAATATAGATACAGCAGCTATTGATATTCAGTACATATAGTGAGAAGAAATTGCAATGCCTTCAATTATCAAGTACCGTGAAGGTTCAGAAATATTCACACCTTTTCTTGAGGTTTAATGCAACAGAGATTTCCACTTTATTGAAGGGAGTTTACACCTCCAACCACTCCACTCACAACCTCTGCCATTACTTTGACAATAGATTCAGAGTTGTCTGGATGGGGATGCTCAGAAAGATAAGAGCTCTGGTTGGTTCACTTAAATTGTTGACATTTGACCCTCACCCAGCTTTTTCCTGGCTCGTCTGCTTTTCTGATTCCAGTGCTGTTATCGGGGGCTGAGGCAGATAATCACAGCTAACCAGAACAGACAAGATAAAAGCCTCCCTTTCCTTTTTGTGAGTGCTCATAATAGCAAGAGACCTTACATTTTGCCCACATTTGGCTTATAATAATTAGTCTCCATGTCATTATATTATGGTTTATTGTGGCCCTTGGGGCACTGGGCTATTTCTCAGGGAATTATCCCTTAACCGTGACCCATTTTCTCCATCTCATGGTCATTCTATTCTACCGTATTTCAGTGGTGAATTTATAGATTTTGAAGATAATTTCACTGCCGAAAAAAAATATCTTAAAATGTTGTGTGTTTGACCGAATCCCCTGCAAAAAGTGTTTTCTTGCCTTCACCATCACCCATTTTTTGTCTCTATTGTCTGTCTCCCTGTAATCTCTTTTTCTACACAAAGAAACATTGCACCAAGGCTTACTTTGTGAAATCTCATTGTTGCAGGAGGTGACCAGATAATAAGTTAATTGGTCTTGGGAAAGAGCTACAATTTCATTTATTGGTGAATGGATTGCAGAGAGCCATTAGACAAAGACAGATCCATTACATGGCAACACCCTCTGCAGTTCAGAGTGGCTTACTGATGGAGGTGTCTGTATTATGCATAGATATATCTTCTGCATGCTTTGTGTGACCTGGTTGAAATGCAGTTCCATACCTTCTCAACGAGCCCCCACCCGTTGTGTGTTGGCATATGTGTGGGTGCTCCTGGTATGCCAGCTTCTTTATGGGGCTCCAGTGGACTCTAAGTGAATCAATATCTTAGGCAGGATCCCATTTCTCTGGTCTGTTTTTGTCTTTCCCTGCAAACTCCTGGGAACTGGAAAACCCTGAGATAGAGATTCACTGTGGTGCATGGATCAAATAGACATCAGGCTGTAGTGTTGCCATGTTTCCTTGTAAAGTTGCTCAGTGAAACATGATGAACATCAAAGTCAAAGTCACTTCTCCCAAGGTCTTTCACAGGCTTTTGACATCGATCAGCATTGCTACCTTCAAGTTTGACATAAAGGATGGTGAATACTACATCTGATTTCACTTCTCCAAGGTATCTTTTCTTTCTCTTCTGACAACTGATAAAAGATGACGTATAGTGCTTTCACTTTTAATGAAGCAATATCATATAGAATTGATTGAGGCTTTTTACAAGGGATTTTCTGACTATGACAATATGTGTGATTTTGTCAATGATGAAACTCTAATGAGATTATTTTGGTTCATTTTTTGTGCTCACAGCTAATCCATACATATTTAACTATCTATGTCCTCACTGAAATGGCTCAAAAATGTTAGCCCCAATCTGGAAAAGAGTCCTGTTTAAGTCTTGATCATGTTATACATCATGAGTCCAATGGGAAAGTACTTATTGCACCGTTCTAGCACTGTAGATTTTTGAGGATTCACTCTTTTGTCATGGACACTGCAACACAATTGATACTTGTGTCATGAACCTTGTTCCTTCATCTGTACGACAGTGATTCTACTTATCAAGCCACACTGCTGACAAGGGGCTAGAGTAACAAGAATCAATGCACACATGCGAAAGAAAAAAAACTGTTGGTTCTGCATCTGTTAATTTGTTTGTCTTAACTTTTGTTTTTCTAGCTTGCCTTAACTTGTCTGGTTTTTGTGTTTGTCTGCAGGAGAACTAAGTGACATTTCCCCTCCTCTTCACAGTAAGACTCTTGCAAGAGCCTATCAGCAGCCACTGAACCATACAGTATATGGACATGCACATTCACAACAAGCTTTTTCCCCTTGAAGAAAAAGTAGTTTGCCTTTTTGCACTGTGGTAACTAAGCTTTGTAGCATCTGGATCTGTATTTCTTCTTGGCAGATTCATTAATGCTCCAACTTTATGCCATACATCAGTCAGAAAACACTGCAGGCAAGAAGCCCTAATGCCCAGCATATGTTCAAAGAAAGAAGTGATGGATAACTGATTGCAAATCAGACCATTAGTTTAGTAACATTTGCTCATAAAAACACTTGATGGGTGTGCTGCAGTAGAGAAGATTGAGAGGTGATTGTGAAAGGGGATTTCAAGCAATCTGTGGACTTAGTGACTAGATTCATTTTTCTTCAAGTGCTATGTTAAATTGTAACTTATTCAGTTGGTTACATACAAGTTCTATACATTTAACATAACACGTAACTCTTTGGACAGTGACTATATCATTTGCATTAATTATAAATTCCAAAACATGTAGATACTTTCCCATATATGACCTGTAAATGGTTTCATTTGAAATACAATGCAATGGAGTATAGAACCAACATAACAACATCAAAGTTGCATTATTGGGACTTTGTAATGCAGTTAATAAGATTTATAGTATTATGTCTTATGGCTATACGAACTTTAGGTACATTTTTAGGCAATCCTTTGCTCAACATGATCAGTTCATAAAATATGCGTGATTATAGATTAAACCAAGAGTATATAAATACATTTAAATCAACTCCTTGCCGCTTACATGTAAACGTTAGTGCACAAATTCTAATTGCTTTTTATTTTAAACCCAGCTTTACAAACTTTTTTCTCCATAGTTGTTCATACTGTGGTCTCGGTCTCATCTATTCTCTGATAATCTTTTTACAATTTCCTACTTTTGTTTTGAAAGTGCTCTCCAGATTAGATTGGCTTGCTCAGTTAAGCGATTAAAGTCTTCTAGTAAAGGCGTCTTGTTTTATTAAAGTTCATTTGGAGCAGAGAGTGGAGAAAGAGAGAATAATGCTGCTCTGCACCTGCATGAACTATTAACAGTCATTCATCTTACTGACAACTGAGAGTCGGTGTTTAGTGACAGAGTGGTATCTCTGATAGAGAGATGGAGCAAAGATAATTAATGTTAAAATTAGCCCTGATCTTAAGGCACATTTGGCTCTCCCTGCATCAGTGTGGTGACGTTTGGGATTTATTTTCTTCAGGATGACAGTTGAACAGCATCAATTATCCATGGACTTACTTGGCAACAGGAGGGAAAAAGCTTGCCAGCAAAAGTAACGTACACTTCAGAAAGCTCTAACGATGCAGCTCAGGGCGGGCACTGACACGTCAACATCGCTGCGTGTGCATTGTGTTTGATTTCGCTGCCTTCAGAACATGTATGTAACGCACCCCTGCTGTACCTGCACGCATGTTTCTTTGCCCTTAGAGACTTCTCTATTTTCAGACACAAGAGTGAGGGAGCCATAATTACCTGACTTAAAAACAGCTGACCTTTTCTGAATCAAACAACACATGACTTTGAAGAGAAGTCTTCAAAGGGAAGTGGGGGAGTCAGAGAGAGAGAGGAGGGAAACAAAGAGAGAGGGTGTAGATAAATATCCCTGACCATACGCCCACATCTCAGAAACTGCTTCTCTCCCTAGACATCCACTTAGAAAGAGGAGAGGACCCTTACTGGTCAATGTGGAGCCTTTTGATGAATTTAGGCCATTAGGCGCTTTCCCACCGCAGTACTTTTCCAACAAAGGTTCATCAGAACTTAGTTCATCAGAACTCTTTAGTTCTGATGAACTAAGTACAGATCACGTTCACACTGGAATAAGTTCCCTGGGGGAGGATTAGGCAAATGAAACCGCTGACGTCACTTCTTCTTCTTCTGCTTTGGGTTTACTGGCAGGCCGCAAACAACTTCACAGCATATACTGCCACGCGAAGTCCCCGGAGTTGGGGACTGGCTTCAGTAGAAGCTGCTGGGACTCCCAGCAGCTTCTACTGAAGCCTTCCGAGTAAATCGCCAGAACGCCGACACCTCCTCATCTCCACCGCTCCCATGTTTTCTTTTGTGTTGCCATAAGTTAGTCTCTCTGCGTTTGTGCGCTGGGCTAATGCTAATGCTAATAATGCTAATGCGAGAATAATAAAATGGCGGCTTCACAAAACTTTTTGGGAGTTTTACGGGGCGTGGTTTGCAATCCGCCCAGCCAATAAGAAATAGGAACCTTTTTCTCCCACAAAAGTACCTGCTCTCTAGCAGGGGGGGGGGGGCGGGGGTAAAAAGGTTCTCATGAACTAATTTTAGTTCCGGACTTTTTTGGTGTGAACGCAACATTTCGGAACTATATCGGAACTAAAGTGGGAAAAGTACTGCGGTGTGAACGCGCCTATTGTGTGCTACTCCAAAGTTCAGACTTATTTTAAAATGAGGTGTTAGCAGCTAGAGTATTCCAATTGACTGTTTCTTCTGCTAAATATCCCTGAACTAGGCTGAAAATACATGTATAATAAAGTTTCCTTTGTAACATGAATTGACGTCCATTGATCTGAGAGACAAGTTAATAAATTGCTTCTTATATCTTATAAACACAGTATTCACACAACTGGAAAAATCCTTTTTTTATCTGAATCTAGAAAGACAAAGCACTGGAGCCCTGAGCAATTTGGGAAGACCCTTTGTTCATACTCATTTATAAAGGATGGTTTGAAGATGTTAAAAAGATAAAGCACTGAAACATGAGGGAGGCTTATCCATAGAGAAGAAATATGTGTACATTTAACCTATTTTTCTTCTTTACATTGTACAATTCAGTATGTGTTGGAAAGTGGGGCTTTCATCATGCTCCCTACCTGTTCTACTGTTATGTTATGTCTCCCACGTAAACCAGAATCAACAGCGTCGTCAGTCCTTTGTTTTTCCCTCTGAAGAATTGCATTGTGAGTGACACGCCGGAGGCAGGGTTTTTTCTCTGCAGCATGTCTCCAAGGGATTGTTTTGAATGACAGCCGTCTATGGCAGATCTTTTTGACAGCCGTTGTTACTTTTGACTTTGTCTTTATTGTGCCTCTTAAAAGTTTGTTTTGTCCCTTTCAGGCTGCTGTATTGTTTGCCATAAGGGCTCTCTATCTTTGTCTGCTCAAATCCATTTTATCTTCATGACTGACTGGCTGTCGAGCGGGAGGGCTGAATGTCATTGAATGCGTCGTCCAGCACACATCACATCGCTCTGACGAATCCTCAAGTCAATAAGATTAATATTATGACTCAGTGTATTATAGATGAGCCAGATGAATTGCGTGGCACAATATATGTATGTATGCTTAAATTGATATTGATTTTATTTGGGTGGGCCTTTCTTTTTGGTTAAGTGTATTTAGCTGCAGCCACAATCCACAACAGTACATCACGTTTCTGCAGTGTTCGTATTCCTGTCTTACTCCAAACTGGGGAGTGCTGACCATCTAATACACTGACTATGTATTGTGTAAGTACCTAATACAAACCCCACTTCAAAACATCCATACTATCCCTTTAAGTTGCCGTCTTATATGCCCCTAAAATTCTCTTCACTTCATACTGTATGGCAACATATACGTTTTAGAGAACATACAGTGAAACTTTCATGATTTAATGTGTGTTTTGTTTTATTAATCTCAAATATAATCTATACTTCCAGCTGTTTTTTGCCAATTAATATTTCTCTGTGATTATGAAAACACAACAGGACTTTTTCCAATTACTTTTTCTGGGGGAGGCCTTTCTAGCAATTACCTGTGTGCCTATCATTGTTCTTCCAATATCTTCTCGCTGGGACATATTTAATAGGTATAGTAAAACCGTTTTTTATTGTAGGATTAGATTAGTATTTGATGTACCATATGCTTGGAATCTTTTCTTGAGAGATGAGTTTTCAGGAGTCTTGTATTGACTATAAATAAATCAATTTTCTCCTGTCCATCTTCTTTATATCTGAAAAAATAGAAGGACAGTAGAGGGAGAAGCCCACCTGAGGGCTTTCAGTCAAGTTAAAGCAGCTAAATCATATATACAATAAGGATATGTGTGTGTTTGTGTGCCTGTGGGTGCTTGATTCAATGATTGATGACTCTGTGGAGACAATAAGGTGTATGCAGTGATGTATAACCAGTGACACCTATATTTGTTTCCATAGTGTGTTGCTCAGAGAAACACACGTCTGCAAACTACAAACAATGCCAAAGACTGACAGAGCTACCATGGCTTGTCGGCTCATAATCCCAGTTCCTCTGAAGGGAGCCGGAGGACAGGAGGGGAAATGAGAGTCAGGAGCAGGAAGTAGCTGTCGTTGCTAACCTGCCTGCTCTTCCTGTTCATGCTGGGTGTCATGCCTCTGTCAGACTGGATGCTGACCAGCTCCGGGACCAAAGAGCTGCTCCACTTAATTACCAAACACCTTTGTGACCCGATAATCACGTACAAGCTTGTGAAAACGCCACAGTGTGCACACATCTACTTGACTGCTTCTCCTGCACTCGCACTCAGCGGCGATAATGAGAGTATTTAAAGCTTTTATTGGTCAGCTGTGACACAGACAGTGAAGGTATCTCTCTCTGGAAGGCGGTAGAAGGACAAACATGATCGACTTGGGTGCAGAATATAAGGCCTGCGTAATGGAAATATCTAAATTACTCAATCTGCTATTAGATTGCATTAAATAGGCACCTCCTGTAACTCCCTCACTTTCACCCCCCTTTCGTATTCCTAATATATTTGAAATGCTTTAACTCCCTGGAGAACTTTTAGAAAATTATATTGTTTATTATTAGAAATGTAATTATGTATAAATAAAATAACCATTGTGGTAATATCCTTTACACTGTCTCTGCCTGTGGTGTTCAAACGAACCTGATTGCCTTTTATTAAATTGGATAACTTTAGTTTTAGTAATTTCCTGGGGGCGAAACTCCCCCAGGTGGCGTTGTCAGCAAACCGAGCATTTTATACGAGCACCACACCGCCACATTCTGAGCCACTAGGGCAGTGGCTCAGTCAGTAGGGGCTTGGACTGGGAGCTGGTTCAAGTCCCCGACCAGACCTAAAATATGGAGTGTGGACTGCTACTTGGAGAGGTCCCAGTTCACCTCCTACCCTGCCGTGGTGCCCTTGAGCAAGGCACCGGACATCCCCCTTCCCCCCTCACTCCCATTGCTCCCCGGGCGCTGTACAATAGCTGCCCACTGCTCCTAGTACTAGACTCCTACTAGGATGGGTTAAAAGCAGAGAACAAATGTCACTGTGTGTGCTGTGGGCTCTGCATGTGTGACCATTAAAGAGGGTTTCATCCCTCCATATTCTATTCTATCCTAGTAAGCCATTGTCACACAGCAAACAAAGGGTCCAAACACAATCCAATTAACTTGACCATGTCTCTAAAAACACATTAAAAATATTGCATTTGAGAAATCATCCAACAAATGTAAATTGTCTGGCAAACTCATCAGAAACTGTCAAACCAAATCTGTAAAGATCCACATTCAGCTGAAGCAGGTCTGTGATATGACCTAGGGTCACTGTTGTCACATGGGTACAGGACAAATTAAATCTGTCTAGCATTTAAGTACAAGAGAAGCAGAAGATTAGCACGATATCTTTTTACTTCAATTATTTTTGTAAAGTTTGCCTTGTTTTGCCCACAATTGATATGTAATGGTTATGCTGCACACTTTCACACTGAACAACCGAGTCTTCCACTTTTGGGCCTAAAGCAGCTCCACTGCAGCAACTAATAAAGATCCTTGATCACAGCACAAGTGATGGTATTCAAGGGGATGTGCGTGTGTTTGTCATTTGGTCTCTCCTCCCACATTATTCCCCGTAGACCTACAAATTCAATGACGTGGCTTTCAGTCACAAGTCTACTTCTTAATCTCGAGGTTCCTGCGGCCCCAGAAATTCTTAATTTAAATCCTACCAGATCTCTGCATGGCATGTTATCCCATTTGATGCATCACTGTCCACATGCGGTCTGGTGTATTTCTGCTGTTTAGAGAACGGGTTGAAGAGGTTGTGATGTCACAGCAGAGAGTTACTCAAGCTGGGCCGCAGGTATCATGGAAAACAAGAGGAAGGATTTCTATCAGTGAAAAATATGGAAATTGAACTGTCAAATAACCTGAACAAAGTCCCAAATCTCAGCTGCTTACAGCTTCCTGAATATCTCTTTTAAAGTGTTCCTTATTTACGGTGTGATAAAACAAAAAATACTTTTTGTCTCTGGCATATTCACTATTTAAGGCAGTCGTAGGATGTACCTCCAGACTTATTTTTCCCGCTGATTTCCTGAAGGTATTAGAATAAACTGAGTGAGATGCTACTGTATAACTCATACAAATCAAAACAGAGACTGCATATAGCATAACCGGTTCCCCAGTGTTCAGGTTGCCTGAAGTTGTGTTTTGCTTTATCTAAGCTGGTGACGAAGTAAAGGGAAAATAAACCCTGCGACCCATGGCAATTTTATTCTTACAAAGCAGCGTCTGTTATCTTCCTCGTCTGCTAATAAGTGTATGTGGATTCTGTTGGGAGGTTCGTGGTAGAAACTGAATCACCATTGCCTTTTAACAATGTATATTTGTACGTCTGCACACTGTGAGATCAAATTGTTTTCTGCCTACTTATGAGGGCTTTTGCGTACCCTTGACTGGCTGTGGATGATTGAGATGAAATTCACTGCTCTACATGAGACATCCACTTTGATTGACAGAAAACGGATAAGAAGCAGCTCTGGCAGAAAACACGGTCAGTAATGTGGCGGCTTTAGAGGTTGTTTGGATCAGCATACCAATCAGTATTTTCCCGTGTTTGATTATTCGTCTGTAAACAGTCTGCCTCTGTCTGTCGATGCCGCTGCTTCGGTAATGGATGCTTTTATTAAAGCTGATTAGATTAATTGTTGGAGATGAAGACACATTTGCTGGCAGTTGGTGCTCAAAGGTAAAAGAAGAAAGGATCAATCGTGTCCATCTGAAACCTCATAATGCACTGCTGATTGTGTGAAGTGCAGAGCTGGAAGGTATTTCTATTGATGTTAAAGAACTCAGGCTTTCTCTCCCTGTTTCTATTATCTATCTACCACACACCACACACACACACACACACACACACACACACACACACACACACACCTCTAATATTTAAAAAAATGGTTTACCATAAAAGGCACACAAGCCATGCCTTAGGACAGGGGTCTCCAACCTTTTTTAGGATGAGAGCTACTTTCAAAAAATAAAACAAGTCGTGAGCTACTTTTACTCCTCTTTTTTTGTTTTTTTGCAGTGTATATATTTAGCACATTTTAACATTATTATATGCTAACCTTTAACCTTTGTGTGCCGTTTGGGTCTGTGATTTTTTTTTAAATGTTGAAGTTAAAGGCATCAATCTGGTGCACTTTGAGCACAAAATGAATGTATGGATGCAGCTCTCAACACTTAGATGAAAGGGAGCTGTATACTTTTCAATAATCCAAACATCTTTAGAATATGATCACAACCAATAACAAATCATATAAACTTGTTTATTCTTATCTTATGTTACCTAGTTAGCATTATTTCTTTTTATGTATGCATATTTTACTAATCACTCCCCTTTTAAACTGTTTTTTTTTTTTTTTACTGTCCTATAGTACACATTGGAATGATTTCTTACTTTATTTTTTACAATTATATTAAATAGATAAAGGTGTGCTCTCTCTAGCTCTCTCCTCTGTCTCGCTCGCTCACAGATGCTGTGTGCTCCTCCGTGGCGATGACGGCTTGCGTTAAAAAAATAAATAAACAACATATTTGTAAAGTGGGGGAAACAGGATTTCGAAAAGTCCCCAGTGGAAATTACGCCGTGCGTCAAGTGCAATAAATATATATGCAAGTTGCAACACACACACAGTAAAACTCTGCCTCTCATGTGTTGTATAGGCTGGCACGATTGGTTTTGTTTAAACATTTTTCTACTTGTTGATGTTTTTGAATTTGAAACAATTTTGAGCAGATATGCTCCGTCTGTCTCATGTATCACAACTGTTTAACCTGCAAATGAAATCCCTGTTTTGTATGAGTCTAGAGACTGGGGTGCTACATGCACTCCATACATAATACATTCAAACGCTGTCAGTCATCTTGAAAACATATTGTAACAAAACCACTAGTACAGGTTTACATGGAGGCTTGTTTTTCTTTTCACACTGAGATCCTGGGACAGCTTCAATGAAAATCAGTGTATCCATGCTCTGGCTGCTTCTATCGCTTGTGTTTTGTTTTTCAAGCTCATGAAGAGACAGGCTCTATATATAAATATGAATTGTAGGTCTTACACAAGACAGCTATAATGAATTGACCCCGACTGGTTTTATTGTGCTCTAAGAAAACCGATCAAAGTAGGGAGTATGGGAGCTATAAAATATTAACAGTGTTGTTCTGCGTGTTACCAGGACTGAAAGAATCTGAAGAGTGTTTGATATATAAGGTGTGTGTGTGTGTGTGTGTGTGTGTGTTGTGTGTGTGTGTGTGTGTGTGTGTGTGTGTGGTGTGTGTGTGTGTCGTGTGTGTGTGTGTGTGGGTGTGTGTGTGGGTGTGTGTGTGTGTGTGTGTGTGCTGTGTGTGGTGTGTGTGTGTGTGGTGTGTGTGTGTGTGTGATGTGTGTGTGTGTGTGTGTGTGTGGTGTGTGTGTTGTGTGTGTGTGTGTGTGTGTGTGTGTCATTTTTGAGAAACAATACTATCACAATATGTTCATTGGCAACATTTTTCATTTGCTTTTTTCGTATAGGAAACCTCCTGTCATGCGTTTTGTTTGCATTGAAAAAGGCAAAACAGTTTCACGAGACCAGATTCCTGTGCACGTATATTTTCAGTTTTTTATTACAGTTGTTTTAACATGGACACACTTCACCCTGGATCTGGTAAAATGTATGATAGATTGCTCTTGGTTGGGATGATCCAAATTTTGTGCTGAGGTAGGAACACTTGCCTGGTTGTGCTGATGTTGTCTGTAGGTGAGGAGGATGTGTAAAGACATGCACACACACACACACACACACACACACACACACACACACACACACACACACACACACACACACACACACACACACACACACACACACACACACACACACACACACACACACACACACACAGAGGTCAAAAAGCCATCCACTGAGTACGAGAAAGCGGTTTTGCAGTCTGTGCATTTTATTGTGCCTGCTCCTTGTTTTCATGATCAAGGATGTGCGTGATGCCCGTGAGGTTTGTCTTTCCATGTTAATGATCACTTTCATACATAATTGCCTCGTAAACTACTACTGTATAAAGTACCACCCCCACCATACACGTACACAATTAATGGTACCATCCAGTATATGCTCTTATACACATTTTCTTTTATAATAAGTCAATTATAAAGCATGTGACACAAAGAGTGGTGCAGGAATGAGTCCTAAAACCCGCTAATTAGTTTGCATTCTGCCACTTCTATTTACATTGTCTCAAAGTCAATGGTGTTTGACGTGCTTGTGGTTGATGGCTGGAATAAGGGATGTAGTTTACACAAGCCTAAGAGATTTTCACATTTTGTTCTACAACATAAAATACTTCAGTAATTACCCCACTGCAGAATGTTGGAAGCTTCTATGTGTCTTAAAAACAGCCGTTGCTAACAACTAATCAGATTAACATTACATTGACATTACATGCTTTTATCCAAAGCGACTTACATACTCAATACTGTGGGCAATCCCCACAGGAGCAATTTGGGGTGAAGTGTCTTGCCCAGGGACACAACGACATGCTGACTGCAGTGGGGTTTGAACATGTGACCCCCTGATCCGAACACCAACGCTCCAAAGCACTAACCTCTGCGCCACACGCCTAGATAAGACTACAGCGAACTAAAGTACACCTTTAGCTTAGCGGTGTTGATGAGTAGCTATGTGACTGTGATGCAGTCAGTTTCTAGCCCAGTGCTTTTTCTTCTGACTATCGCATTTACAGTTCAAAATGTACAAAGTAATGTTATAACGTGGTAAGTATCCTGCTTAACATAAATGTGTGTTTGCCACAGAGCTTATTTCCTGCAATATTCTGCAATCCAATAGAAACATCATGCTTTTTATTGAGGGACCCCTAGCGATGCTAACTTATGGGTTTGCCTACAGTTGTCATTATGTATCAGAATTCAGAATTCAGAATCATTTTTCTTATATTGTAAGTCTGTTTTTAGATTCCTCCTTTCTTTCTAGCTCCTTATCACAGTCCAGTTCCTCCCTTTTCTCCGCCTCTCTCTTTACGATAGTGGTGTGCTATCGAGAGCTTGCTCATTGTGAACAAAATGGTCCCAGGCTTCTCTCTAGGATGGGAGTTTTACAGCCAATAGGCCTTAAAATGGCTTCATTTCCCATCAGACCAAGCCCCCCTGAGGGAGCGTTTAGTGGAGCTAAAGGCCAATCAGGAGAGTCCAGGCGATCAGTAAAGCCTCCGTCTAAAATCAATCCTCAGACTTCACGAGCTCATGACTGTTGGGCACGGGGGAATCAACTTCCCATCAACAAATCCATTTGAACCAGAGAGAGTCTTTTACAGAAGGTTCAAATGCCTGTCAATATCAATTATTTAAAAAAAGATACATAATCCTACATGTGCAAAATATTGGGGACACGTTGTTAAATGCCATAATCCTGAAATAATTTGCCGTATTAAATGTGCCAATCTCAAGAGAATCAGACGGATAATAAGGATTTTTAAGTAATGAGCCTAATTTAAGAACAATTGAAACACAAACACTGTGATAGCTTGGAAACGTAACATTTATAAAAAGGAATACTGTATCTGAAGGTTCCTACCTGTTGCTTAAACTGTTCGTTAAATAATGAATCTTCCATTGGCTGCTGGCTACAACAATGCAATGAAAATGTCAGTGGATTGAAAGCAATTGGCTGTGAGGTTGAAATCAAATATCCTCAAAGTACTGTAGCGTAGGCTAAAGGAGAATTCATGATCGGAGGTACATTTAAATATTATATACTGGAGGAAATTCCATTACCACCCAAGGCAAACCACAAATTGACTTTTCAAACCCCTTAAATCACTGTGATATAATACGTATTTTATATTTCTCACTTAATTGAGGCATTCTTTTTATTAATAAAATAATATTTACTGTATAATGTTGACAGTAGGGTCACACAAGCTAAAAGAATATGTCAAGCACTGAACAAATGTGTCACTTCTTGATTACATTTGCAATGTAATTTGGCACAGCGATAGGTCCTCATTCATCATTAGATATGTGACAATATGCTGTGAACTGCTTTGTACTGTACATCTATATTCATGTTCAATTATGGAGACAAACTATCAAGTCACAGAAAATAAAATGTTCTCCAGGCGCTCATAGGCAGAGGAAGGAAATAGTTATTTTGAAAGACTTTGTTTAGTCTGGCATATTGGTTCCAAAGGTTGACTGGTTTTGACCCCACATTGTCTTCATTATGGTGAAAAGGGAGACTGCATGACAATGTGGCTTTTAGACTTTTGGGAGCATAAGGCTTGTTTTGCAGGTTTTCCTGTCAAGGCTTTCAAGACCTCAGAAGAAAGTAAAATGTTGCATCAGGGCCACTTCGAGACTTCTCGCTCATTGCTGTCTTACTACACAAATTCAGTATTTCACTTCTATAACTTTGGAGGACTCAGGATAGACAGAATCAAAAGTATTAAAATGGTTGCCAGTGATATCATCTTTTTATTTCACACATGTCTTTTGTCTCTTGTTCAAAAACAAAATATTTCAACATGAAATTATGATATTGATGCCATTTTCAGATATTGTAGAGAAAACAAATACATCTCATACTGTTTATGCATACATGTTTCTACATTTTCTTCATTCGCTTCAATTTGTAATTTAACTTCAATCAGCTCCTGCATTACTCCTGCTGAGTTTAGTTAGTTGACTTCATTTCAGCTATCTGAATGCCTTGCTTAGTGTCTGACTACTCAATACTGAATCCATCAGTCACGACTCAGAAGTGATTGTGTGGAGCAGCATGGCACCACATGTTCAATTGGCCTTTAGACAACCCAAACTGGACTGGAGGCGACCAGCTGAGACTCATCAGATGGGAGTAGTCCTAGGCGCCTCTCATTAATGCATTCTGACTCATTATCAGCAGCTATCACACTTTGCCTTAAACCTTGACCCTGTTATTACAATCTCCTCTTGAATCACCTTCTTTAAAGTAAGGGGCTTTCAACTGTGACTCCGTTAATGAGACACGCAGCTTCACAGAGAGAAGGTGGCTTTTCGGAGGAATTGGTTTTGCACATAACAGGGGCGGTGACGGATGATGAGAGGATGATGAAATGAAAAGCAAATCTGATAGATCAAATATAACCAGTTAAACCCTGTTAGAGATGACTTTGCTGGTGTAATATAAAATAGTTTGTGGGGTTGTAAAGTTTAGATGCCTGTCTGTTGTCTCTTTGTTATATGGAGTTCCACATGCTTTCAGCTGCCTCTTCTTTATAGAGATGTATTTCTATAGATACAAAAAGCTTGTGTTATTCCTTGAAAGAAAGCCATTCAGCCACGTTTTCTCATAAAAACACAATCATTGAATTGTGAAATTGTTTACTTTCAACAAAAACTTAAATCGATTTTTTAGTTTTCTGATTTGCATGAAAGTAGCCTACCTCAGTTGACATCAAGTTTTTTCAATATTCCAATAGCTGTAATCACGTATGACACATTGGTCCCGGAAAGTTGAAAGCTTTAACAAAAGCAAGCAGAAGGCACTGAAAGGTACTTTTCTTTGTACAAACAAAACTTGGCATTGTACATCACTCATATTGTTTTAAGTGCACACACTCACCTTTCTAAAAAAGGTGACAAATGGTATACACCTTGTGGAAAATGATTCCCCCTGTTTATCTAATGGCTAACTGATGCTTTTATTTGCTTTGTATTTCAAAGTAACATCCCCCACAAACGCCCCACACTATTTTCTGACTAACTCTGAGCTGGCAGGCAATGTCGTTTTTGTTCAAAAGACGTACGAAAGTGGAGAGTGGGCTGATCGCAGAGGAAGGATAACAGCGTCACAGGGTGAGAAATAGTAGTCGGGAATTTATTTCTGGGCACTTGCCCAACTGGGCCAAATTCTGACCTCTATTCCAGTCAATATCAGCATTTTTTCTGCCTGCAGGACAACAGGCAATCTACTGTTAAACCCTGCATTAGTTTTCATAGACTCTTATCACTCCTTGTGTAGTAAAGCTTTAAGTTTCCCCACTCCTCTCCTCCCACTGTATTATCTCTCCTCTGAGTGTACTGACACCCAGTCAGCAGGACAGCTAATAGGGTTGTAAGCAGTTAACAGGGCTGTGAAGCTCCTGTCGGGAACATTAACATGGCAACACCACAACAATGAAGTGTTATCAGCTTCGCCATGGCAGCATACAGACAACCTTTAATGAGTGGGTCTGTTGTTGTGTTCGTGGGATTTTTGGAAGAATATGAATTGACAGAATGAAAGGGAATGCTGCTATATGACAAGCATGTTGCTGCTGATGCTTTTCCCCTTTTGTCAGAAACCTATTTGCAAACTGAAAGCTAGCACAGCCTTAATCATCATCAATCAATTCAATATAAATTCTCAAGCTGTCATAGAATTTGAAATGATAATGTTTGAAATGCCATAATTACACTAATACATAACCTGACATGTGGGAAACATCTAGCTGTTTTGTTAGTAAACATCTCTCTGGCATATTTTTAGAGAAGCAGCTCGGGAAGCTTCTCCATGTTGTTCTGTCAGCGGGAGAGGGAAATTGCTTATCACAGTGAGTTGGCAAACAACCGCAAACATGAACCTGCCAGGGACAAATAAACAAGGCACTGGGAAAAACTTTTTGGGTGTAAAATCCCAGCGCTGGTTTGTATTACACCAGTTAAATGAAGTGTGAGGGAAGAGGAGAAAAGGCTCGTGGCTCAGCCAGCAGTCGGTGCCGCTCGGTAATTTACAGGTCCACCGGCAAGAGCTTAACCAGCAAGAGTTGTACGAGTACTTACAGCTGTGAAATGAACTCCAGATCGGCTGTATGAGCCGCCGGTGGATGTGTGATGTGTTCCTGTTGACTTTACTGCAGGGTTTTTATCTATGGGGATCTTAATGTGTTTGCTTTTCTATGCAAGTCTTAGGCCATGGCAGATAACTATAAGCCTGAGGCCTTGTGTGGCAGCTGGCAGCATTTGTAATGGTAGGTCGGAGAATATTCAGCCTTTTCATGGCTCAGAACTAATGTCTGGATACTGCTTTATCCCTTTGTGTATTGTGTGTCAAAGTTTCACTCGGGTCAGGTCTTGTGTTTATAAAACTTCTAAGAGTTACACAGAAAAGAGCTAACTTAAGAGCGAGAAAGTTCTCCAGTGTGAGGAATAAAGCTTTTATCAAGAAACTAACTTCTACTCAAAGTGAAGTTTAGGGTCGACATTCAAAGTGTGGGTGATGATTAATCACATGTGCAATCAGAGCAGGAGTAGCCAATCAGAGACAATGATTAACCATGCATCTGCTCTACTTATTAAAAACAAATTAAAAGTAATTTACATTTATTTTAATTTAATTTTAATTGTGAAAAATCCTTAATATCCTCAGCATTTACATATTGAATGAGGGATGACCATACTAACGTTAGAAGTCACTTTCTATGAGTTTTGTTTTTTAATTCAAATAAATTGAACAGCTTTTATCCTAAGGTTTATGTTGAATGTTAAGTGTTTAGAGATAGTACAGAGTGCCTTTGCTAGTCTTTGTGTCTGTACGTGTGTGTGACAGCATTGTCAGTCAGAGCAGCTGCCACCTTTTCAGAAGAGGTCATAGGTCACTGAGACAGGATGTGCCAAGAGGCCAGACTTTTGAATGTCTCTGAGGTAGTTGAGTAAAAAACTGGAATGTATTGTAAATGACAGCGTGTTAAAAGTCAATATGGAGTCAAACTGAATGCAGGGTCACAGCAGCCTCTCCTCTCTCCTGCGACAGAAATCAAATGAGAGTGGAGAGAACAAAGCACTTGTGTCAATAAAGTATACGATTTCCTCAGGAGAGAAAGCCAAAGATCTGACACCTTAAATGTAATGCCGAGCAATCCTTTAACCCATCTAGATTGATGCATGATCTTTTTTGCAGTACCAGGGAATTGTATATCTCACTCTTTTGTGTGTCTCTCTCTGCAGACGCCAACATGAACATGGCTCCTAACTCCATGACGATGCCCATGTCAGACCCCAGCGTCTGGGCACAAGCCATGAGCAGCCTGGGGATGCCTCCGCTAAACATGACGGGACAGCAGCTGATGCCAGGTACCACAGAAAATATGTTGCATGCTGCCACTGGTCACACAGTGACAGTGGCAGCACACTATAGTACAGTCAATATATTGATGTTGGAATCTTAGTTCTATGTTAAAACATTTTGGTTACATGATATACTGTAAATAAGGTGTAGCTTTCCCTCACTTAGAGGTGGGAGAAACAGTCGCCTAAAAGTTACAGTATCTTTTTAAGTTGTGGCCCTGATTCCACAGACACGCAGGGAAGAATTATGTGTAGGAGGACATATGAGTAACGGCGTTTCCTCCCCCTCCGCTGCCCTCAAAGTGCCGGTGAGCATCAACACTGAGAAGTTGTACTCATCGCAGCAGGCAGCTCCCGATGCGTCAGTGTTTGAATGTCTGGAGCTTCCCCTCCTCTGCTTCTACTCCCCCAGGCAGTTATAATTAAGGGTGTGCTGTTAGCTCATGTCCCTGTTTAAGTAAATGCTTGAAAATGCTAAGTGTGTCCACAGGATCACACTGTGTGTATGTTTTTATACCTGTGTGGAGGCAGTAAGGCATCCTTGCATGACTGTACAAGTGCAGCTCAGGATTTTACAGTGCATGTGCTCACTTCTTTAAGGAGTTCCCTCGTTGTTCCACTCGTCACAGAAGAGTTAGTAATCCTCCTCCTGCTCCCACTGGGTTCATTACTTTCCTCCTGAGTGGCTAAGCACATACATGCACGTTTTAGTGTAGGTGGCAGATTTATGCAGTTTTGGAAATTATGTGTTATCATAAAAATTGAAAGAAGGAGAAGAGATGGCCCGCCTCTGTTCAAAGGTAACACAATCCACCTACTTCTATGTTGGCAAGGTGCAGTGATACCACACTGCTCCCACTAAAGACACATTATTGCATGAACCACATGAATCAAATCAATAAACAGTTATATAATAATAAATTAATAATCATAATAATAATATTAAATAATAAAGCTTTTTTTTGTATGGCACTTTTCGTAAACAGGGTGCAGCTCAAAATCAGAAAACTAAAAATGATATTCAGTCAAAAGTCAAAACCCTTTTTGCACACATGCAGCATACGTTCATGATCAAATATAAAAAAATCAAGTTAAAAAAAGAGCTAAAATAGGAAAAATAATAATACAATTAAAAAAACAACAACAATTTATAATAGATTATTAATTATATCATTTATAATTCAGTCATTCACATGGTGGTTATGTGTATTCCACAGATCAATTTAATTGTTTAAATCATTTTAGGAAAACTGTTTAAATATGGATGGTCAACAGAGCAGATGAATCTTCAGTAGACATGAATCATCCCATGTTTGATTCTCACAGTAACTTGGAACTCAAACATGTTAGTCTGACTGACCCCTCTAAATCACTGCAGCTATATTGATTCTGACTTTTCTACATCCAACTCAAAGGTTTATCATTACTTTGAGAAAAAAGATGATTAATTTTCCCCTTTTAGAAGTGTAGTTATGGTCATTTGTTCTGGAAATGTCATTTTCGAGCCTGAGACCTGAAAAACAGGCTTGGGGTCTAACAGGTTAATAATAATAACCTCACAGTATCAGCAGATTTGCATTTTAACTTATATATATATGTATTTTGAACAACAAACTGAAGCACACATTTCACTTTTTGCTTACAGTAGCTGTGAGGGTCCATAAGGGTCCACGTGATGTAAATTCAGTCATCTGTCCATGTTTGCAACAGCTCACAAATAAATGTTTGCGACGGCTCACACAGACATCTTTGCACACGTCTAGCTGCTGCTATTACATTTATGAACGCACCAACTGTGTATAAAACGTCCTGTCATGTGGACACCAAATGTGCAATAAATACCATCACATCCACTGTTGGTTGTTTGGATTATGTTATTATTATATAGCCTTTGTAACCTCGAGACTGGACTATTGTAACGCTCTGTATGTGGGTATGGACCAGGCCTCAATTAAACGCCTACAACTAGTCCACGTTTGCTGCACGTTTGCTGACTGGCCACAAAAAGCGTGACCACATCACCCCTATTCTGGCCTCACTACACTGGCTTCCAGTTCGGTTCAGAATTGATTTTAAAATCCTTTTATTTGTTTTTAAAGCACTAAATGGGCTGGCTCCGGCCTATATAGCTGAACTGCTCCAGCGCTACACCCCAGCCAGAGCTTTAAGGTCTGCTGACCAGCTGCTGCTGGTAGTGCCCAAGACCAGGCTTAAAACCAGAGGGCACCGAGCCTTCGCAGCAGCTGGCCCTAGGCTCTGGAACACTCTGCCCCTCCATGTGAGGTCGGCCCAGACCCTAGGGGTTTTTAAATCTAAACTAAAAACACACTTCTTCTCTCTGGCTTTCTAGTTAGAGCGGAGCACGACTCCTGACTTTTCCGTGTGTTTTATTTTTATTTTGTTTTTAAGATATATCTGTTGTAATTTATTGTCGTTTACTGTGTTTGTAGTAATTGTGTTTTTATTACATGTACAGCACTTTGGCTCGACCAAAAATCGCTTTTAAATGTGCTATATAAATAAAACCTGATTTTATTTGATTTGATTTTAGATTGAGGACTTGTTGGAAAAATACATTATATTGTTATTAATCATCATGGCATGACATGCTGGCTTCATCTTCCTATTAAATGAATGGCTTGTTTTCATTCAGACAAAAAGCGAGTTTTCCATCATGGCTCCTTACTGCTTCATTCAGACACAAAGTTATGCAAAACAGATCAAACTCATGTGATATTTGGCACCTGGTGCACGAGATGGAGAGGGAGAGAGAGTTCAAAATGTTATGAAAGCGCTCTCACAGGCTGCATCACTAATGGATTTTAAAACTTGTTTTGAATTTCGCCATTGAAACCTTGATAAATAACCAGGCAAAGCCCAGGGGACCCTCATCCCTGCTTCTCATAACAAAACCACTGATTCATTTCTTCTCCATAATTTAACGTTATTAGAGAGCGAATTATTGTGCTCGTTTTATAATATCCGACAGTGCAAACACATTAAATGATAGGACTCTAAGTATGTATGTAAATTGTTTGCAGGATTATTTATTTATTCATCTATAAATGGGCATGAATGATTGGCAATATTATGAATCTGGTTGAATGAATCTGGTCTAATTGAACCTCTTTTGCCCAAGTCGTTCTTCAACAGCAACATTTCATAGACTGACGTACTGTAAAGAAAAATGAGATATATCTTCTTAACATCTTAAAACTGGCTCTTTTTCAGCAGTTTATTAAATGTATTTTATTTTCTCTGAGCCTAACAGATGAATATTGAGGGTGTGTTAATTGGGATGATATAGTGTTGAAATCCAACGTTGGTATTTTAATTTTATTATTGGCAAGATTCAAAATCCAATTAAAATAGATACACTGAGCTGACTTTGAGAGATGGAGTCATGTCTCTACGACTATGTCAGAATCAATCGCATGCACACACTCAAACATGCACAGAACAATGGCTCAGTAATAAAGGTGCCAACTTCCTGTTTGTTCAAAAATGCTCAATCTTTGACTTTATATAATGGTGATTAACTGCATGCAAACTTGCAAAACAAACAAAGCTCTAACCTTTCTGCTTATCTTTCCAACTGCCATGTCTACTTAAATATTACACAACATGGTAGCTTTCTGTCTGAGTTAGAGAGATCTTTGCCACCATCAAAGATGTTCTCATATTAGAGTTAATGAGGGAAAAGGTTGCGAAAGATTGCTATAAAAATAGTCAGAAAATGCAACATTGAAACTGGATTCCTCCCTGCTGCTACACATCTTTTTCACATCTCATGAGCATAATGAACTAGTATAACCATTCAGAGAGCTGTGTCATTGATATGTCCTTAAGAGAGCGCACCATTCAAATAAATTGGGCTCAGGCGACACAGACTTATAACACTTCAAATTACTTTCAGAACGCTGGATACATATTTTAGAGCCGAGAGCTTAGAGATTAATGAAGCATTGGCGCGTATTTCCACTTGTTTATTATTTTCCAATGTCATTACAACCTCGGAGAGCACTTCATTGTTAATTATCTGCATTGAGAACATCACATTCAGTCTTGCCAATTCCACTTTCCTTTTATAACACACAGTTAGGGTCCACTGTTCCACTTTCTATCTGTGTTTACTCCTTCTCTGTCGTCCTGATTAAGCTTTATTTCCTATTTTTGGCACATAGTACCTGCTTCTCATTCAAGTGTTCACATACATGCATATGGAAGTTATTTCAAATCCATATTTAAGACAAATGGTTGTGGAAGTTGCCGCACTTTACTACTGCGGTTCACCTATTCCATTTCATTGGTGGTATTTACTGCTCTCACTCTCTGCTAGCTCTCCTTTCAAGAGTATCATAAACATTACCGACAGAGTAGGGAGCTCTGTGTGATGGAGATGGAGGGAAACACTCTCGCATGCACCCACGCGCAGAGAGGGAGAGGTGTGTGGGGGGGGATTTGATCTGTGGGGAAAACAATGGATAAGCCTTTAGTCGCGGTAATATATCTTCATTAAAGTCGTTTTGCCGAAGCAGTCTCTGAAGGGTGGAGTGGAGAGGACAGAAGGGAGGAGAAGGAGATGGAGGGGAAGGAGGGTCGGGTGAAGAGGACAGCTGTGGCTCCCCTCATGGATCATCTGGAAAAGCAGCTGGTGCTTCCCTACCTTTTCCTCTTCCGTCCTCCCCCTCTCCGTCCCTATTCCCTCTCTCTCCCTCCGGCGCCCTCACTATCTCTTTCTCCCTCGCCAGCCCAAATTACCCAACATCTTCATTAATGTCTCATTACAGCTGAGTCAGCCACTGTAACCCACAGCCACACACTGCATGCTTATTGGCTTTTTGGAGAGAGGAAAGCTTTTACAGTTCTTCTTTAATCAGTCGCACTGAACAACTCAAATAAAATATGCGATTAAGTGGATTTTGCTGCAAACTGAGCACATATAAATTCAAGGAATTTACAAATGAACAGTGCCTCACTCTTAATCCTTGACATCTATTCACTTCTCACCTAAATCACTTGAACTAGAATACACTTTTTAAACACATTTAGTTTAAACTGTTGAAACATCACCATAATCTTTTGAGTTATCACTAATTCTGTTAGAGAACATTGGTTCGTTTTTTATTCTATTATATAATGTGCTTATAAGGATATCAGTGAGGTACCTTTGTCTGAACTCAGCTCAGAATGATCCATCTTCAGACAGACAAACAGACACTTGTCAGACAGGATGAAATCATTCTGTTTGAAGTACTCCTACCACTTGTTTGTCTTTCTCTCCACTCCTACCATCTCTGTCTGTCTCTCTTCCTTTAACCATTTATGAAGCGGAAATCTCAGGTCAATCAGAGCTGACTGCTAAGTGCAGTATGACTCTGCGTCTACCATCCCTGTTCTGCCTGCACTCAAACAGGCGGCCTGAGAGCAGTAAACCTGCCCTCTTCTGAACTCCATCCATAATCCATAGGTTCAGTAGACTCTGGCAGGAGATGTACGGTCATATTTCCAGTCTGTTAGCTCTGAACCTTTTGAGCCACTCAGAACATACTCAGCACACGCAAATTCCTGCCTCCCTCCTGAGCCGCCCACACTCTCACACACACAAGGCAGAGATCATAACTTGATCCAAGCTATAAAAGATACACACACAAACTCTGTTTCATGTTGTGTTTTACGGTCTGTGAACTAATCCAGATGGATTTACTCTCCGTCATTGCTAAGAGAATCCTGCTCTGTGTTGAGTTCCAACTAGAGAAAACTTGCCTGAGCTGAACTAGGTGTGTGATTTGTGTGGAGGTTGTTTATAATTCATAAATGAATACACCAACATTTGGGAGATGGGCCTGTAGGCTGTCAAGTTAGATTTAAGTTAGAATATGTCAGTTTGTCAGTAACATCTTTTGGAGTTTAGTGTGGGAGGTGTCCCAGGACAAATGTAGCTTACAAAGACAAGTTAAAAGAACAAAGATACAGCTTTAAAATGGTGTTGCTGACAGGTCGTATATTGTCAGCCGTCATTACACCAAAGATAGAAGTCCTCATGGATCCATCATTTAGGATCTCATCTGACACCTAATATCTAACCCTGACATGTTTTTTGTTTTTTTTCGTTCTGAGACAGACAAATAATAGTAAAAGGTAAATTGAATAGCCCAGCCATGAAAGAGCTCTGAACAGACTGAAACAGAGAGAGAAGACAAACACTGGCAGTACTTTACCAATTAGCCAGCAGCCACTTTCTAAAAGCCCAAATTGAAGGTGGGAGCGAATGTTTTTCCGGCACTTTTCAAACATAAAGTCAATGTGAACTGGACGCAAATGTCAATTTTGTGGATGTGTGACTGTGCCCTTATGCCGGATTTATGTGACACATCCGTCTCCAAGTACCAATAATTGAATCTGTCCTGCTCTGGAAGTTGCTACAAAGCTTATGCGAGTGAGGGAGGTGTCAATCAAGATGTACATGTACAATAATTAACACCTGAGGAGCCTGTGACCTAAGATTTTCATCGTCATAACTACACTGTAGCTATGTACGTATGACCAATAAAAGCCTTGAGCCTTGAGCTGTGTCTGTTTTGTACCATGGCCATACAGGGCCTTTAATCCTGACATTGAAAATACTTGTGAGAAGCCGCATACTACCCTTGAGGGAATTAAATACCTCACTGTTCATGTTTTCTGTGTATGTAAAATACCCAGTGTACATGTGACAGCTTTGGAGCTGCTGAAAGCCTGGTTCAAGGTCAGGCTGAAATAAATGCTGGACTTCTATAGTGACTGAACAGAGAGGAAACTGAAATCGATCCGCTGGTAAGAAAACTAACAATTGTCCTTCCCAAAATGTCATGGTTTTCCTTTCCTCTATGATGTAACCTAATCAGAGCTGTGAAGCACTTTGTCAGTCCTGTTTCTTGACAAGTTCTATATTAATATAGAGGGTTTTTGTTATTAAATATCACTGCTGTGAATAGATCATATTACAGACCGAACAAACTGATTATTTTGCAAATATTTCAGCACTCTGTCAGCAGGAAAAACGTATCATTTGATTCCCGCTTTCTGTCATTTTGCATGTGTCTTGTTTTTCAAATTAAAATTAAAGTTGTCTTTTATACATGACAGTGGAGGCAGGCACGCGATAACTCTGTTTAGATTTGTTTGAATGTTTCTCTGTCCATTACATCAGTCATATGAATTAGATTTGGTTTGCTTTTATACATATGCTTTTAAATGTTAGACAGAAAATGTGCTATATGTAATATAATATTTTGTATATATAAAAAGTGATAATTAGTTTATTGTTCATATCAAAGCAACTGCACATCGAACGGTAAAATGGAAAAATACATTAACAAAGGCAAATTAAAGGATGCCTATAATAAAATATCACATAAAACATTCACACCTATCTCTATTTTTCTACTTATATGTTTAAATATCAGCTTGTATTAATTATAGCTTAATTACAGCTGAACACCTATTAGCCAGCTTTTTCTGTCCTCTTTTAAACTACTATTACTTGAAGTCAGAGGATGTGTGAGACAAATGGACTCCTTGTGGGCAGTAATACTAGAGCTCAGCATGGATAAATGTTATTTAATCCAGTGGAGTAAATGTGTTATCATGTTAGGTTGTGTTTGTGTGTGTGTGCTTGATACATCAGCCTCATATTTAGTATGCACATTTATGATTGTATGCTTAAGGACCTTTTTGTGGTTGCAAACTATATCAAAAAGTAGGTTTACTTTGTACCGTCATTGACTGCTCAATGACCTTGATAGAGTTGTGATCTTATATTAAAACCGGTGCATTTGCAAATTAACTCGATTCTCGATATTTTATGCTCAACCAAAGCAAGACAGATTACGAGATGATTACATTTTTGCTGCCGCCATCTTGATTGTAAGGGAGCTAGGAGGAACAATTGAGTGAGGTCCTCCTCCTGGTTTGGGAGAGGGGAGACACACCTGTGGGAGATCTGCAACTTACTGAGTGCACTTTTCTTGTGTTGTGTTGAACATAAAGATGAGACGTCGTTTGATCTCTCTATGATGGATATCTTTACGGTTGGAGAATGGGGGTTTGTGTAGTATGTTCGCACGGTGTTATCATTGGGATATTGAATGGAGGTTGTTATATCACTGACTCATCTAGTACACCCACACTGTGATGACAGCAGAATACCCTGGAATAGCCAGAGAAATGGTTCACCTCCATCTCCCCCTCTCTGTCAGATTTGATTACGTCCGTGTCGCTGTTTTGGTGTCTCTCCCTGTCCCTCTCGTTGTCTCTGTTCCTTTCTCTTTCACTCTCTATGACCTTTCAACCCTACAAGCTACCACTTATTATCACAGACACTTTCATCTCTAAATCTGGCAGGATTTATTCACTCTAGCAGCTATGTCTAAGACCCTTAATCTCAAGGATATCATTTCTTTTTTTCAAGACTTTCTCAGAGATTTTTGGAATCATAATTCATATTGTCCTCTATAGAAAGATTAAGGATCTTTTTACTTATTTCTTTTTTTCTGATTACATCCATGTATTAGTCTGTCCTCTGGTCAACCTTGCCCAATACATATTATCTTCTTATTGTCAATTTAACAGTCTAAAATGCAGTGCGCAAAACAGTCCACAAATATGAACTCTAAAGTAAAGTTCTCCAAAAGTTTTTACTCCACGGACATGATCTTTTTTGTACAGATTAACATGTTTTTAGCCTATTAATATACTGTATATACAGGTAACAGAGAGGACAATACTAATATAATGTTAAATGTGATATTTCTGTGACTGCATGCTCTAAATTCAACGAACATTATAAGGCAAGAGAGGAAATAAAAAATGCTGAGGCTGATAGCCTGTCTGATGGACAGCGCACGGCCAGAGAGAAATATAAATACATAACTGTAGAGCTTTCTTTCATGTATCCACTGCGTTATTCAGTAAAGTCATGGGAAATACACCTTGTATTATCCCTTTCTTGAAACCCATTTAGACTGGATATATTCCTCGAATTTTAAATGTTTCCTTTGCTGGTAAGTGATTTTAATACTGTCTGGGGGGCATATGAGGGTCATTTTTCACCCTGACCCCAGTATTTATCACAGTGGCAATTATGGTGTTTTCGGGTGAACCTGCTGGTCCTTCTGTAATTTAACTTCCAGAGCCACATCCTTTTATTTAAAAGTATATCTGAGATCATGTCCAAGGCAAGGGCTGCCTGTCCTTGTACTTTACTTTTATTTATTTAATCAGCTCAGTGTGAACATAGTGTGAAGTACGGAAAAGCAAGCGTTGGCAAATACAAATATAGATGTCCGTTAGCTGGAGGGAAACCGAATTCAAGACATAAAGTACTGCAAGTTGTAAAAGGGATAAATGAAGGGATAAAATGTAACATGTATAAATAATAATGAGGTTTACAGCCGTTAGTTTTCTGTTTAGTGGGATAACGCTGGCCCTGAGCCTGGTTATGTGGGACCAGGTGCCGCAGTAACGTCTCCCTGTTGAAAGCAGGCAGGTAGTCCTGTTGATCCTGCACCTCTGGAGGAAGGGGCCTTCCAAAAAATGGCAGCTCCATTTTGATGATGTGCTGTGTCATTTCCACAATCCTTCTGCAATGCCTCACTTTGAGAAATGGTGCTAACATGGTGCGTAAGCTGATGGAGAAGTAAGGAAAACCATCAGGAGAGCAAGACCCTGTAAAAGCTGATTCAAAGGGCTGTTGTTATATCAGCTATAGGTGCTGGCTAATGCTGCAGAATGTCTGTTACACGCCACATTCTTTATTGACTTGATGGGTTGAAGTGCTGTCTAAAACAATTGGTTAAATTGGAGGGGAGCAAAGTGAATATTGAATTCCCGACCTTCCTCTCTGTATTGTTGATATAATGGGTACACTGGAAGTGGAGCATTGCCAGCAGGGGTTGCTAACAACAAAAGAAAATTAAACTAAAACGAACTGCTGGTGGCAAAGCAGCGTAGTGTGAACAAATTAAACTGTCAACCAATTAGTGATTATTTTATTTTAAAACAATTTGCTTGCTGCCGGTCTTAAACCGTAACACAGTTTGATTTCATGCTTCATAACACTTGTTTATTGGTTCCTTTTGGTTCCATATTCAGCCCATTTACATGTGTTTCCACTGTAATTAGATATTCCCTATCAGCACTTTTTCCAGTTTTGTTTATTTAGACATTTTACATCAGAAAGGCCTTCTTTTATGTTCTTTTCGGGTATACTGTATTTATTTTTGTAACCTCATTCCTGATCCACAAAGCACTCACAAACACACGTGACCCGAATCATCCACCAGCACTTTACCCCGCTTCCTTCTGTACGCCGCTATAGTCCATGTGCAGAAGGACTCTTCTAAGCAAGAGCTATAGCTTTATATAAGTCCCCTCCTCTCTAGTTTGAAGAAATCCAGACAGAAAGACAAAGTGTTAATCCATGTCTTTGTCTCATTGTATAAATGTGTAGAATGTGTTTCTTGTTGTAAGGTTTCAGCGTTAGAGTTATTTTAGTTTATTGTTTTTTGTTTATTCTTATGACCTTGCATTTTATTTTGGTATTGACTCTACCCTAGGTGTCTACACTTCCTGTCTTTGTGTGTCACCTGCCAGCTTGATTGTGGTCTCATGCTCCTGATTGTTTTCACCTGTGCCCCATTACCTATTGTGTGTATATATAGCCCTTGGTTGCGGTCGAATAGTCCATTTAGCTTAGGAACCTTCCTAACGGAGTGAAATGACCCGGAAGTCCCTCAGTGGCAGCCATGATAAGTGCCGTTCGAATTCTCTAAATGAAAGGAAAGGAGGTTTCAAACTTCCTTTATAACCTCCTTTAGCTTAGGAACCACTGGACCTCCCTAACCTAAAGGAGAGGAGAAAATGCTGCCCCACAATGCCTTGCGGCCGCCGCATTTGCCGTCACACAACAGTCGGCCGTTCACGGAAACAACCGATTATGACCGAGAAATGATATCATGAAAGTTACGGTGCTTATTAAGCATTTTAAAACGTATGTGGTAAGTTGCCAAAGTGCTTTGTTTTGAACGTTCATCAGTATTATAATCAAAAAGAGAAATATGAACGTTAGTTTTTACTGAAATGATCAAATAAAGTCAACATTTCACAGTCTTTACTGAGCTGTGTGGGGTTTGTTCAACTTTTAAAATATGTTTGAATGGTGATATACACAGTGATAGATGTTAAGGACTAACGTTTATAATAAATACATTTGTATTGATTTTAAGATCTTTTCATACAATCATACGTATTGGGATCATTTGTATTAATGTGGACCGGAGGGAGAGGGTGACGAGCATAAGTTTCACTTTCCTTTTTTATTTCAATTCCAACTTTGGTCATGAAGAATATGTTTCTCTGTTGTCCACGTTCATGAAGCATAAAACAACAGCATCAGAGCATGGTGCAGAGTCTCTAGATGAGTTTACAGTAGTCCCTCGTTCTTATGAAACATCCATGTTGTAGTCCGCTGTATAGAAAACTGTAGTTTCCATAGTTTCCCCACCGCAGCAGGTGCACATTTATGACCTCCGCTGGCGCATCATAAACACGTCGGATAGTGAAAGTGCAGTCGGATTCTCTAAAGTACCGCAGTCTCTTCTCCTAAGTCCTTTTGAATTCTCCTATCCACTATCCCTTAACCCCGTGACGTTTCACTCAGAGGTCAAGGAAAAGACGATAGGGTTAGAACTTAGGAGCTGATTTTTGGACTATTCGACCGCAACCCTTCTCTCCTTTTGTCTTTTGTCGGTTCGTCTTGTCTAAACACCAAGTCCATGTCTGTATTCCCTCGTGAACTATTGAGCAACCTAGTCGAACCTAGAGAACTGTTGAGTATCCTAGTTGATCCTAGTAATCTTTTACTTTGAAAAGTCTTTTGTAAATAAAAGATATTTTTCAAGTCAAAACCGAATCGTGCATCTGAGTTCCTGTGAGTCCTTCGTGTCACTTGTTTTGTGCTATGTATGCAGAAAAATAAGTTCCTCTCCAAGGACAAGTAGTACCTCTATCTCTGTGTATCTTTTTATGGCGGTGTTCAAAATATCCCTGTTAACTTGTGGGGCACAGCGCTCTCACTTTATACAAATGTATAGATAACTTCAGAAGGGAAATGAAGTGCTCACTTGCCCTGCTTCATTGGGATGTACAAGGTCAGTCAGCTAGAGGGGATTACGTGTTGTTATGCTTGCAGATCCTGGTGCTGCAGATTGTAGCCACCAGCCCCCATTTTAGTAAAAAATAATGAGCAGTCAATGCATATTTATATTAGTGTTCACCGCACATTTTTTTAAAACTTACAACACTCCAGGACATCAAGGGCGTTTATGATGGTTCTACTCATATAAATAGATGTTTCTATTACAAGCTATAGTGGCATTGACTGGCTGGTTTAAAGTCTTATTATAACTGTAATTGGATGGAGGCCACAAGGCAGCTGCTGATGAGACTAAGGAAGATATGTGGATGCATTTACTCCCTCTCTTTGTGTCTCCTTCACACACACATTGTACAAACACTGAAAAAGCATGTTATTATTTTACACACACAGTTTTCAGTATTTTTGAATGAACAAAAAGGCTCACAGGAGAGGCAGAGTCTCCCGCAGTTGTCTCTGCTGTGTTCACTTGGCAAACACTTGTTAAATATGAAAATACACACATACATACACACACACACACACACACACACGCACACACACTCTCGCACTCTGATTTGAATGACTGCTGCGATCAGCGAGAGACAGATTTAACTGACTGTTAATATCCTATACGGTAAAGTCGAGGGGGAAAAAATGAATAGTGTGAAAATTAATTATGGAAATTGTGGTTCATACATTTTTCAAAGAGCTTAACAGGTACAATCTTTGCAGAATAAATGTGATTAAGTTAAATCCGTTACCATAGAGGAACCAAATGAAGAATTTGTTATGGTTCAAATATATGAATGGGTTTTCAAGAGATATCTATTGGAAATAAGGAGCGAAATGAAGATGCAGATGGGGGGACAGTTGGCAGGGTGAGAAAAAGGCCAAGTTCCAGGAGGCTTAGGCATGTCTCTCCATCAGAAAATATTACCCAGCATGCTTCACAGCGGCTGTCCGTGTCCCCCCGACCGCCACCCATCACCGACTCTGCTGAGAGGGAACATTTAACTGTGAAATTAACAGTTTGAGGATGAAGAAAAGGGAGGAGAGGTTGTGTCAAGGCATACAAAAAAAGAGTACAACAGTGATAGCCGGGAGCTTATTGTAGTCAATTGTATGTTTTCTGTAAATGTAATTCCATGTCTGTGCTCCCACACACGCAGGCTGAAATGCAGTTATATTTAGCAAACCTCCAGGAGATATTTTACATTAGGAATAAAGCACCAAGATGCGTGTTTACCATATGTTAAAATGCTTTAGAGCAGCAGCATGGAGCCCACAGTAATGAAATATCGCGTACAGAGATATTGATTCATTTTTTTAAAAGCCAGAGTCAAACAGTGAGCGAGAGAAAAAGAGATCAAAGATAAACAGACCTCGAGACTGGCGGCCTTGTGTGGGCGGTAGGAGAACTAGAACCATTTCCTTGATGTTTTTGTTTAAGGGCACTTTCATGATCTCTGAGACTCTGAGGAGTTCCTCACCACAGACCCCTTTTGCACCGAAACCACTCAAACACTGGCTCATCGCACCGTTAGTGATGAAGCATAAGGCATGGCTTCCGGGCTTAAGCGCCATTGTTGCCATAGTAATGACAGAGCCAGAGTAGCTGAAAATCCCCTGAAAGAAGAGACTGTAAATACAATCTCATCATCTCTGCAAATGAACATGCTCTTGTCTGTGTAGATGGATGAGTGGGAAAATCGGGACGGTTGATTCAGGTAAATGTTGTAAAGTGGATCCAATCCTTGTGTCAGTACCATACAGTCTGTGGGTAATACTTACTTCATCAAGGAGTGATCATCATCCAAGTTCTTTTGTCACTACACAAGAAATCTTTGATCATTTCAAAAGCAGAAGGCTAGCAGCTATAGGCTAATGCTAATGTTATTCGTTTTGCAGTAGGCTACTGGACCAATTGTACTTTTTACCTGATGATGTACTGTACTAAATGAAAGGTTAATGGATCATTAAACGTTCAAAATCCAGAGCTGAACCTGAATGTTTGTCCATACAGACAACGTGAGACATTTTCAATTTGTGAAAAATGAAAGTCATGCCTGAAATGTCTCAGGGCTGTTACAGTACATTCAACTGACACTACTGTGTGTGGAGAAATGTATTTCTTTGTCTGATGGATTTGTACTGCATGATTTGACAGTGTCATTATTGCTGACTGTTGGTGCCCTCGCTCGTTGATTCTAATTGACTTCGACTAAAACGAGACATTTAGCTTAGCTTTTTTTTTTCTAGTGCTGAACTCGACAACTGCTCTGCTGTAGATGTATAACAATAGGTACCTTCTGTCAGTTTATTGTTCTCTTTTAGTACAAAATAACACCCAACAACTACAAAAATATGCCCAGAAATATAATCTGCTTTATTTGGGTGCGATGTTACTGATAATAGGCCTGCCTCTTTTCTTTGTCTTTATTATAATTACCATATTGAACTTTTACAGTTTTGCATTGGATTAGGGGTTAAACAAATGTAGTGTTGTTTTTCAAGATGGGCTTAAACAAATATTAAACACAAACACACAAATCGAGCATGCCCCTAACCAGATTAGTTCTTAATCTAAATACAAACATAATTTGCCCTCAATCAACACATTTGTTGCAGAGCGCAGCAGAACACATTTCCTGCTGTATTTTTGCCCGTGTTAAAGAATATCAGCTCCGAATCTTATTGGATTACCATAGCAAAGCAAATGGAGCAAAACAGATAAACAAAGTTACAATTCAGAAATGTGCAGGCGTCGAAAGGGAAACACAAACACAGAGTTACTGAGACGTGAGCAGTCAGATCATGTCTGGAGAAAGTATTCTGCTGACCTGAGTTCAGAACGCTGGAAGCAGGTGAAGCCACGATGTACCACTGGAGATTCTTTTTTCTGATGTCGATGTTTTCGTGGGTCAGACGGAGCCTTGTTAAATCCTTTGTACAGAAAGTACGAAAAGTAACACAATAACAGGCACACTGCCAAAGACTGGAGCACATTTTGACATACAAATATATTAGCGATAACCATTTGTATTAATAAATGACAAACATAGACACGCCAAGCATTAGGTGCATAACAGGTTTTCATGCCCAGTTTATAGATCCTGCTCCTACCTCACATTTTCTGAAGACTGGTCGTATCCATTCAGGATGTAACACATATTCCCCACCAGTATGAAATGTCAGTGATGGTGAAAAGTCATGCGTGTACAGAGTAACAATGACGTCCTCATCCATTTCCTTTCCTCCTATTCTCCCACTTGGTTTCAACACCTTTCAGAAAGTGCGTTTGGGTTTTTATTGAATTGAGGCTTTTCTTTATTTATTTTTCTTTCTGTTACCTCTCTGTCGTCAATGCAAACGTCAATCCCTGCCAAACTGAAATGGTCCACAAACAACATCAGATTGATGACGCAAGATGGATTCTTTGCTATGGTAGTGTGAAGACATGTCTGATTTTTAACACTTCAGCCAGATCGGAACTAAAAAAAGAGACCCTTCTACAGTCATCTATTTGGCTGTGTTCACTGAAAAATCTAATCGCTTTGAGAGAAAATACATTCTTTAAAGTGGACCTATCATGCTATATTTGAATAATATAGTGTAGGACCATACCTATATAAGGCATATTTATACTTTTTTTTTTTTTCAAAATACCAAACAGATCATGCATTTTAGCCATGCCTCATTTCGCTCAATTTGAAAAATGTTAGCTCTGTTTTTGCAAGGGCTGATTCTGTGAGAACAGCACCATCTACAGGCCTGGCATATGTACTACAGCGTCTCCAGCGCTTTCGAACGGCAATGCCGTGGTTGTCTCCTCCTGATTGGTGGAGTTGGCCCAATAGCCGTAGCGCCACCGTCCTGACGTCAGGACAGTGTTCAAATCTGGATCAGTTTTTATCAGATCCGTTGCAGCCCCTTTTTTAGAGATTTGGGTATGGAGGAAAATAGAGAGGGTTGTGTTTTCTGACACTTGGTGAGTTCCCTGGAACACCGGGGACACATATTCATGTATAAAAGACGTACAAAAGTGCATTTTGCATGATAGGTCCCCTTTAAACAATTTCAACTGCAGTTTCTAAATGATGTTGCTCTGTGCATTATTCTTTAGTCAGTCGAAAGATAGTTATTTTTCCATATCATTTTCACACAGCAATGCTATAAACATTTAGTTTCTAATGAAAAGCAGTACATCTTGATTCGACGTGGGAATAATTGGATCAGATTTTATGGCTCTGTCTTTTTTTTGCTGCTTCACACTCTCTCCCTCCATGTTATCCATCTTCCTCTCCTACTCCTTCACCTCACCAAAATAAGTCATTCATCGCTCTGCCATCCGAGCAGTGTGTTCATTATCACCTGCCTCCTCTCCCCGTGTCACCTGGCTACAGACGGATGTCGGGGTCATCAAGAGGAGACAGAGAAAGTCAGTCGAGCTACCGCAGTATCGCAGCTCTTCAATCTTTATGTTGTTCAGTTCAGCAGCATCGTGTCCCTGAACTTTTTCCATTCCTCCAACTTCTTCACCGCATAATCAAACCACATCTGTCTTTCTCTGTTGACTCCCCCAGAAAAAGAAAAGTTATACGCCAGACCTCTTGAACATTGCATCAGGGTTTTGTTGCGCTTTCATTTCAGTTTTGTCTCAGTCAAGTTTTGTCTCACACATGGGGATGGAGACTTGGCATGCACATAAACACACACATGCACACAATAATAACCTCTGCTGCTGTCTGCTGCAGGTGCAGTGGAGACTCTTGGGAGAGGACAATGTATTTCCATATCAAAAAAAGCCGGGAACGCGTGCGAGATCTGTTTGTTTGTGTGAGCCCAGGTGCAGTCTAAATTAGTACCTCTGAATATAAAGTCTGTATTTTTTTAAGGAATTTCTTTTTGATGTTACAGGTCATCATTCAAAGACTAAAGAGGAGGAGATGGAGAGCAAAAAGTGTGTGTGTGAAAAAGAGAGATTGAGAGAATTAAAGACATCAGGAGAGGGAGTAAGATTAAAAAAAGACCAAGTAAAAATAGTTTAAATATTCATGTTTTTCATCAGTTGATTTATTCATAAGTGGCTGATATATTCAGTTATTTATAAACTGCTTCTGTGTCACTGCTGTTGACAGATGAGTTGCTCTGTGTTCCTGTAGGAAGTACACAATGTTAAATGTAACACGATACAACCCAACTTTTCCTCAAATAATGACACAGTAAAGGTTAGCTGTGACTGAATAACTGTTATGAGACAAAAGCTAATGTCTTAATGTGTGTGTCACAGCTTCCTCAGCGGCTGCTGTGCTACACGCTCTCTATTCTCATCCATGTTTCTCTCCTGACTCCAGATTTTGACCCCAGTCTCGGGCTGATGACTGGCATTACCCCGATAAATCCCATGATGCCTGGCCTGGGCCTGGCTCTCCCGCCCCTATCCCAGGATGCACCAGTTGTCAAGGAGATCATCCACTGCAATACCTGCACGCTGTTTCCTCCCAACCACAGTAAGTCTCCTCTGCTGCTGTAACAAATATAAGCATCGCGGAAACGCTGCGAGCTGACCCGTCATCAGCGAGCCTGAAGCATATTTTATTTATCCATGCAGCAGTGTGCATTATCTATGACTTATCTCTGTCCTCACACTCGCACTCTGAAAAGACCCCTATGCACCACTCAGCCTGATATTGTGTGACCACGAAGAGGTGTGTATTCTTTCTTAATGTCACCTTTAATACCCCTACGTACGGCAGAGCGGAGCTGATTTGCATCCCATTTCATCAGAAAGGAGGAGGGGGTGTGATTAAAGGAGGTATTAAGGTGTGTATGCATGCAGGCGTTCACTTGTGTGATGTCTGTGAATGTATAATTAGAGGAGTGACCTCTGTTAACACAGAACACAGCGCTCCTGTCTTCAATGTGCCAGGCCAGAGAGGTAATGTCCTCCTCTTAGCTCAACTCACCCTTATCGCTGTATCTCTTCCTAATCTCACTTCAGCTGCTCGCTATACTGTACCACACACATATATAGCCCCCCCCCCCCCCTTTTTTATTTACCTTCCCTCTCTATGATATACTGCATCTCCTTTCCTTCCTTGTTTAAGAGGTCAAATCAACTGAATTAACTGATCACCTCCGAGGCTTCCAGCTACTACTTCCACTTCAAAAGATCTCTGTCAGGCTCTGACTGTTACATATGTATTTGTACTAACCAAGCGGGAACCAAGGTGCTGATAGTAAAGCCAATGCATTGCTTTGGACCATTCTTTCTAATGGCGTGCAGGGGGCGTCGCAAAAAATAAGTTTAATTGTGTTAAAGTCTATGAGAAATTACCTCACTGGTTGATAAAGCAGGGTAAGCTTTAGGAGGTGGATACCTTGTGATGAGAGGTCACTACCACAGCTTTTCTCAGTTTTGTTTTTTCTGTGTTTTCCTAACCTTAAAATAGTATGGTTGTTCTTAGCTTCACCCAAAATGCCAGAAACGTCCACAAACCAATGGGTGATGTCCGCAGTGCCAACGTCAACTTTTTAACAACATTTATGGTGCAAATACACCCCCTCTTTTGCACACACATGCCTGGACAAACAAACCTGTGTGGACATTTTTACTATGAAATATTTGTGAATCAGGATCTGAAATAAATGGGGCCCTCTGTAACCTAATCCTTGAACTGTCACACAATGGGGTTTGAAAATGATTATGAAAGGGGAAAAGGACCCTGCTCTCATAATTTAATTGTTAAATTGTTGTTATTACTTAAAGCTACAGTACTGTCCCCTGCGGGCCATTGTAGGTGATTCATGGTAATTGGTCTAATCTTTCCTCTCGGTTCTGAAGGAATAAAAGGAGACATGTTCTTATAATTGCAAGAAAGCTCTTTTCCTGAACCAGGAGAGCAGCATGTGTTGTTATACGAAATGACAGTTCAGGAAAAGTTAAACAGGCAGAATCATATAAAACTGAGCAATAGAGGAGTGGAAAGTGGACTGAACACCATGCCTGGTTCTGGGATGACTCCCTCAGGGGCCGTAGCCTCTGTTACACGAGTCCACCCCCTAATAGCCTTCAATAAACCCACTGGAATTCATACCAAGATGCAGCGCAAATGTATTATTACAAATTTCAATACATTTTTCAAGAAAACAACTAAATAGGATAAGGTGATATGCCCATGTGTGCAGTGTAATGATTTCTCTATAGCATTTATACCCTGGATATGTCCCCTTTAATATCTCTATATGGGACCATTCTGGGTAATGTTGCAAAGGCCTTATCGGGACTGCTTATTGAGAAAATGGGGTTTATTGTACTTCGCATCAATGGGAGTGAACTCCCTTGATTTGTCCGGTGTCTAACTTACACCCCCATCTGGTTTCTATCATTTATATGTGAACTTAAAGCTTTTGTAATCAAATGCATTTTCTGTCTAAACTTGGAACAAACCATTAAATATTTTTCAAGACATTGTGTACATGACAGTAAAAAGACCATGTATGTAGAGAAAGGCAGTGGGAGCAAACAGGACTGTAATACTGGAGGGCACTAGTTGTGTGGGTGTTGAGTTATTAACAATATCATAATATTATTAATCTTGAAATATTATATTATCATTTTGGTTTAAATTACATCCTGACTTATTACGTATTGTAATAATATTTAGTTCCTAATTTCAGTGCTATTTTCACATTTGTTTTTAAATCCACCTGTGTCAATAAACCAGAATACAACTAAACTCAATTCCTTCACATTTAATGCCCCTTTATTATATCAAGACATATTAACATTGTTGAACATACAGCAAAAAGAGACTACTAAAAAATAAAACATTTTCTTCTCACTCGCATCCTGTTAATAATTCAACATGATCCATTGTGTTCACTCCCTGTGGGAGGAACTGTCGACCTTCCTTTGGAGAAAACTTTGTGTCTGGGGGCTTTTGCAAGGCTGCCTCATATCACATGGGAAGACATCCTTTTCAACCTAGACTGTTAGTGAGAGCTCCCCTTTACAACCAGCATGGGAGTCTGCCTTTGATACCAAGTGTCTTTGAGTTCAGTTTTCACCCCTAGTATAAAGCATCACTGTCACAGTTCACTGCAGACAGAAAAAGGTATCCAAACAATACATTAACAATAGAGTATTTACCACCCACCTTTCGGCCATTTCACGCTAATGATCACAGATGAACACATGGGTGAAAAATAGCATTCTGCACCTGAGGCTGAAATCAGGTGTCAGACTTGTATCTTTGTATCTCGCCTTTTGCAGGGTTGTTTTTCTTCCCTTTTTGTCTTCATGCAGGATCAGAATCAAAGTTAGCCTTGGCCTCAGAGCCCTGTTACTAAAATGTAGTTATTTTTCAATTCAAGCCTTTACTTGAACCCTCTGAGTCTTTTTATTGTGTATGTGACAAAAGATTTAAATATGAACAGCAAAGAAGCTAAAGAAATATTTATTTTTGAAAAGAGTCACACACAGGGATTCATATTGCATGCAGCTCAGTCGGTTAAGGACATCTTCTCCTACGGGCCTTTCACACACAAAACTTAAGCACTCTACTTCTTGTAGAGCACGTTGGATAAAAGCATCCACCCAATGGTGTGTTCAGATATAATGTGGGCCGTGCATTAAGCTGCTTGAAAGAAAATCTCTCCACCTTTTCTACAATCTTCACACATCTTTGAAACTTTTTCCTGCCAGTTTCATTTTCACTTACCTTTTCTCTCATACAATCTGTCTCCCTCTATTCATTTCCTTCCTTTTTCGTCACCTGGCAAGAAGCACGCCATAGACAGGAAGCCAATTTACTCCTAACATGAAAGAGTAGCACTTTCTTTCCCCTTTTTAAAAGGTGCCACTGACGCCTTTTACAATAGAAGGTGTCAAAACTGTCTGTTGAAACCAATAAGAAAACATTCCTTCGTACAGCAGCAAGTTTTAAAGTGCCATCTAAATAACAGCATCTCAGAGTGGGATTTAACGCGGCAATGTATTCTAACAGATGGGAAGACGTTCATCCAGAACCAAGCGGAGCCATTGAGGAGATTTCTTGGCTCACTGGTAGGTTTCTACTGTAATTGAAGCCTGTGGGGTTCTTCTGAGGGGGTCACAGCGTGATAAAGCTCCGCCACAGGGCACAACGCAGGGGGTCACAATAGATGGTTGACATGCGTCTTTCTCTAAATGTATTTAGAAAGTACCATAGGGTGTTTGCATATGATGTGTGTGTGGGGGGGTACAACAACTTGGGTAAAAAATGGAAAACGTGGACAGAAATGCTTCTTTCAACTAGAGGATGATTGTGAGTCAGTGCTCTATTTCCTAAGGTATCTGTTATGTGTTCAGCAGGCGATAGCACTGAGTGTGTTTGTGTGTGATGGGCATAGAGGGCAGCAGGTTGCATATGGCCGCTATCACAGGAAGCAGGACCCCCAGCTACTCCACCTCCGACACTGCACGCAGCTCTCTCCTCATTGACCTTTAACTGAACATGCCTGAAGCTCAGCCTCTCTCTATCTATCATGCTTAAACTTATCTGCATTTGACCACACTTTTTCACTTGCATATCATGACTGGTTTTGTTTTTGAAGCTACCAATACCTTTTTTAACTTTTTTATTAGGCCATTGCAGTTAATTAAACTGCAGATCCTACTATGAATATTTGTAAAAACGATTATTTTCATAAGCAATTCAACTGTAAAATATTTAAGTATCATCAAGCTATTTCCTCATTCACAATTTAAAAGCACATATATTATTACGATATAAAAATACCTATAATTTCATTTGAGAGATAACAATTAATTCCTTATTATTTTTGTCATTTTTCTACCATTGTTTGACTTGTTTATTACTCAATATTTATGATTGGTTTGCATTAAGGCACAAAAGTGAATATCTTAACGGTAACAACTGTTTGTAAATCATAAGAATAATAATAGTGTCAACTATAACCACAGTTTTGTTTCCAGACAGGGTTTTTTGACTTTATCTTCTTCTCCTAACACAGAAAACCTTCAACTTTGATATATATTTCCTCATGACTACAACACACACACACACACACACCCATTTTTGTCCCTGGTCTTTTAATACTTAAGACCTACATTTCATTCTCTGCTTCAGGGAATTACTTTGTTCGTGTTTTTAATGGTCATCATTTCCTCCAGCTCTTCTACTTTTTCATCGATGTCAGGCTTGTCTTCCTGTAATTACCCTCAAGTAAAAGACCAAAGATGCCCTTCAGAACCCTCCTGTCTACGTGCCTACATTTCTCAAACGTCCCCAATATGGATTTCAACCTCTTTCAAAGCCAAACATTTGGTAATGCAGTCACATCTCCAATGTGTCTGGGAAATGTTATATTTTAAAGGTAGGCTTTTATGAAGCAAGGATGTCAGCTAAATGTCAGATTGTTGCTTTGTTGTCCTCCTCGCTCATCAGCCGAAACCCTGTCATAAATCGTAATTTAATGCTGAATCATGCAATGAAGCGTGGCAGTTTTTTAGCTGACTACAAAGTAAAGGCAGGGAAACTATCACCTTGGTGCTGTCCTAGCATTGGTGTGTAAGTGTGTGTGTGTGTTTGTGTGTGTGTGTGTTTTCTGGCTTTGAGTATGCGAGTGAGAGTGAGTATGTGCATGTTCCAATTTAATGCCATCATCATCGCCAAGGTCAGGGGACGAAGGCATTTGGGCCATGTGCCAGAGCAAGCTGTGACATGAGGAGGACGAAGCCATAAAGTGCATTTGATGTGTTTTACCATAACTTTGCTACAGGCTCTCCAGCACTAAAGCTACAGCACTGGATAATGACTCCTCTTGGGCCTATAATTTAAAATGTCATGTCCAACCTTTGGAGTACTGAGAGAAAAACACACTATATCTTTTTATAATTTAGCAGATGATTGATGGAAAGTCGCATGAGTTGGGCCACGGCTTTATAGCCATGGGAAAGTGGTTTCAGCCTCTCAAAGTGGACATGAATGAGTCCTACATTTCTGCTCTGCTTGAGGTACATTTCACATAACTGCTGGATCCAATTTGTTCGGTGAGCCAGCAAACGTCACTGTACTTTTATGTCTGCCGCTGTTAAAATGTGATTGTCTGTGTTATAAACCAACTGTGTGTTAAAACATATGGGTACAACTTATTGAACATTTACAATACAAGAACATGTCAAGCAGTTGCTTTCACAGCTGTAGCTCAGTGCACTTAACATGAAACACTTTAATTGTTAACATCAGCTGTGTAAGCCTTGTATTCAGCTTTACATGATTTAATTTATTTTCATTTCCAACATATTTAAAGCTTACATTCAATCAATATCTGTGGTCAATGTTTTTGACTGAGATTTGCCTGCTTATTAGGTTCATCAGGCTTAGACTAAGACAGTCTTTTAAAACAACCCTGAACAAAGATTGTATCAGGAGGTTATATTGTATAATAATCATTACATTTAGTCAGACAGATGTTGATTTAACTTGCTGTCTAATTGCAATGTTTTATACCAAGGGGTTTATCTAATATTGTGTACATTGCATTTAATGATATGCCAACTTAACTTGAGTTATGCATCAAACCATATTGTATAGGTTTGATAACAGTGCTAACATTAAATCCCAAATGTCCGTGTTTCCCTTGTGTCGACTAAACCAGTCACTCATATCATCCATGGCAAACCTCATCTTTCTGAGATTACATCGGTAAACATTTATCTTTATTCAGTCAGAGAGGTCCTTCATGGTTCAAACCATCGATACAAAAGGATCAACCCTCTCTCAGAGACCAGAGGGATTTCATTTCTATGCTAGGTAAAGCATGACATGATTATCTCTGTAATATTAAAAATGATTCAGGCATTTTGTTCCATGGTATTGCTTGTCGTTCTCCCTTTCCATCATGGTTTGGTCAATCCTTCCCTTACTGTTTATTTCATCATTACCCTGTAAGGAGAGGGGCTTCTTACTTCACTGAACGTCAGGCTCATTATTGTAGTGAGCAAGGATTCTGTTGTATTGATAACTGCCCTGACCTGCTGAAAGTGGTCGGCCTCCACCCTACTGCAATGAACACAGCTCATTTATGGAGGAATATAGACAGGTGTTCATGTGAAGTTGGACATTAGGGACTTAGCGCTGGGCAGGTTGCAGGTGATTAGAGATCATCAGAGGGCCTGCTCACTAGCTAAATTAATATGACCAGCCAGGGAAATCATTACAGTGTAGACTATCAGACTGATTAACAACATTGAGACTGTCTCCTTCCCCTGCCATATTACTCACAAATTCTCTATACCTAAACATCTCATTATCGTCCCACAAAGAGCCTGTTAAAACCTTTCAAAACTAAATATCTGTAAGGTAATCACAGTTGTATCTCGACGCTATCCATGCACATGTCACCAAAATGTTCCACTAATAATATAACTATTACATCATCCTTTTTGGCCCTCTGGTTCTTCTCTTTATATTTAACCTCTTCAAAAAATACCCAGTTATGGAATTCATTTCCACTGCTATGATGACAATGAGACTGAGCTGTATCTTCCATTAAAGGCAGATGATCATTCCCAAATTATACATTAAGAGGCTTTTTGTGTGTGCTCTAAAAAACTCAATGCCATGCACTTTCCTGCTCAGCCAAATTCAGCCTTTTTTCAGCCAACATAGTTACATTTCAGTATTTTCCATCCATGGCCCTAACTCATGTTTTTGTTTCATTGGATTACTGTAATGTTGTTGTTGTTGTTGTTGTTGTTGCCGGGCCTGCCGTGTGCTGTACTATTATTCTTCAGATTGTTAAAAACTCGATTTATTTATTTATTTCATCGTTTATTTGGCAGGGACAATGCACAGTAATGACCACTTAAAACAGTCAAATGTGTTAAGCGTAACAGTGCCAGATTTAGCTTTGAGCTCATTTCCATCCGCAGTCCCTCACATAAAACATTTAAGAAAATTACATTTTACAAACATAGCAAAAACAAAATACATGATATGCAAAAAGTGCAAAAGAGCAAGAGCAGCATACACAAGTATTTGCCACATGGCAGTACAATATAGCAGCTACGACATATAAAGTGCAAGAAAAGATTTCATTGCAATATCAATAAAACTTGACCTTATTAAGCCCATTTGACCTTCCCTTCATTGGCTCCCTGTTCATGCCAGATCCGCTTAAGGGTGCTTTTGAGGAACTCTAAAGAAAAGTGTGTGGCCCAGGTCTTATATGTTTAGCAATACCTGGAAGATTCTTGACATATTCCTGGATCTGTATTTTTCTAATATGTTACCAATCTATCTATAATATTGTTCTCATGACTATGTTGCATATCTTGCCACACATGTTGAGATGTGGTGAGATGTCTCCCACCTCTGTTGCTCTTAATGGTTTCTAACTTGTTTACCTCTTATTGAGGGTCAGAAGGACAGAGAGAGGCAGTTCACTAATTTGAGGCAAATGTGTGATATACTGTGGGGCTATGCAGATAAATGGAACAATTTAACTTAGCCAGGAAATAATTCTCTCAGACTATATTCCTATGGCTCAAAACATGTCAAGTTAAGGTGCATACACATTTTTAGCCTAATGAACCTTATAAATGTCAAGAAGATGAAATATCACCATCCAGTTATTCTTTGTGTAATGTGGCTTAAATATAGAGTAATTTAAAAGCACTCACTTTTATGTATTTAATGGCCATTTCATGTAATGAGACATAATCATAATTACCTCTGCTGTTCCAGCCTCATACTAAAACTTTATTTATATATTCAAAGGCTTTTTTCAGTCCTGAATTCAGCTTTTGTAGGTTTTTCTATGGAACAACAAAAGACAAACGAGTGCTTGCTGTTTACAGTTAAAACATTGAGGCAATTACAATGTATGTTTGAGTGTGAGCAATGAATGCAGTTTGAATACATGGTGTGCTATATGAACAGTTAAAGTTGGGAAAGTTTGAATAGTTGTTTTCTATTTTTTGCAGGCTGTTTTTATTGTTGGAAATCAAAACTACAAAAGTGTCACAACCTATAGCAGATCTTTGGATGCTGACCTCATAATCAATACAGGTGAAAGACAGACAGAAATATACCGAAAGAAAACAATTTCTAAGGCTAAGACTAAGACTAGGGACCCATATGTCAGAATGCTATTCATAGACTTCAGCTCAGCATTCAACACCATCATCCCCCAGCAGCTTGTACAAAAACTTACAGACCTGGGCCCCTGAACTCTCCCCTCCCTCTCTCTCTCCCCCTCTCTGACATCTCTCCCCTGAACTCTCCACCCTGCCTCCGACCTTTCTCCCCTGCCCCAAATGGTCCTGGACTCTAACCCCCTAACTCACTTTTCTGCCCATCTCCGCTGCTACTGCACTGAAACTGTACTTTGAACACTTAAATTATATTATTAACATTTTAAACTGTATACCCCGGTTATCTAGGCCCTTTGTTGTGTTTAATGTATACCATGTTTATCTAGGCCCTTTTTGTTTTTTGTTTGATGTATATATGTCACACTGTAGGACTGCGGGAAACGATATTTCGAGATATCTGGATGTACAACATGTAGAATTCTTGACTTTGACTTTGACTTTGAATTGACTTCATGGGAACAATGCAAAGCCATAACTTTCCTTTCCAATTTTAAGTCTAGCTTACTGCTCAAAAACCTTGACATATTCTGACATCTTTCATGACTCAAACCGGTCTAAAACGTGATGCTGTAGCCAATTATTGAGGGTCAATCAACCGCATGCTTTCTCTGTATTTTCAGGAGCTTACATTCATACTGTGTTCAAATGTATAACTTCAATTGAAATAATTGTGTCTGTTTTCTTTGAATCTCCATGTTTGACAGACCTTCTGCCTCCGGCCACGAGGGAACGCCCTCCCGGGTGTAAGACGGTGTTTGTTGGCGGTCTGCCCGAGAACTCCACTGAGCAGCTCATCGTGGAGGTCTTTGGACAGTATGGGGACATTGCTGCAATCAGAAAGAGCAAGAAAAACTTCTGCCATATTCGATTTGCTGAGGAGTTCACTGTGGACAAGGCTCTTCTCCTCTCTGGTGAGATATATTTACTCTAAAAACGATGGTAACTCTTTTACCCAGGTTTCCAAATGCTCAAACTCAATTATACTGTCATGTTTGAGATCATGTCTTTTTATTAGAGAAAGAACATTTTGTGTCCAATGTCAGTTTGTTGTTTTTTTGCCATATCGTCTCTGTGGTGCAATGGAAACCCCAACAAACTTCCAACCTTGTTTCTAGGTATGTATTGGTTTACATTGGGCTGAAAGGTCAGAGGATAACAGCTTTCTTTCTTAGCCACCTGGACAATATTGAATCTGTAGAGACCGCTTGTATTGTCAGTCCACTGCTATGAGTGCCCCGGGCGCTCCTTCACCTGAGGTGGAGGAAGAATGATGAGCTGTTAACCTTTACTCTGATGGAAATGAAAGGGCTGATATCTATCATTCAGCACTACGATTCTCCAGCCTCACACATTCACTCGGGACCGTCTGACAGATGGATAAATAGATGGAGGGGTGGAAGGACAGATAGATGGAAAGTTTGCTGCACTCCATACACATTGTTTGGGAGTGAACAACAATGGATATGTAGTTGAAGAAAAAAAAGTGTCATGTGTGTCGGGAAACCAACATGAGACAGAATGAATAGACTCAGTCATGATCTTTTGTATATTATGTATATATTTAATTTCTACATCTCCAGCTATATATTTACTTTGTTGTATTTTCTGCATTGTTGGTAAATTGGTAAAATTACATTACTTTTATTATTATTAATAAGCATACAGCTTTTATTTAAGGGTTACATCATTGTATGGTCTTAATACATTTTCTTTTGCACTTGGGACATCAATTCTCTGCAAACAGACTAAATTATCCTCAATTTGACGAACACCTTTATCGCAAATGTAAAATATTCTCTATCGTATACTGTAGGGATTCATTAGTGAACAGATTTACAGTTGCAATACTTTTACAGACATAGGTTATCAGACAAGCTCATGATTTTAATATATTCCCAACAGTACCTGCATTTATTTCTCCATGAAAATATCTTGAAAAACTCCCACACCATTCGAGAAAAACATTGTAGCCTGTAAACATAGCTGAAAACCCAAAATGCAAGTATCAAAACGAAAATGAGCATAACATGCTTCTTTGAACCTTGCGATTCAGAGCGAAGGTGCAATAAACACATACATGAACTCAAGTCACATTCAGGTAACCTCTATTTCACCTTTTCCTTTTACAAAATAGGTGAATACTGCCTTGAAACAGCTGTGTTTACATTATTTCATTTTCTGTGATGGAGAGAAGCGTTTGCAATGAGCAGAAGGTTCAGATGAGACGGCTTTGCTTGAAGTGTGTTACAGAGAGCAAAACAACTACTATACAATCTCCAAAAGCTTCGGAAACGTGTGTGGTGTTTTAACACATATTATTTACCAGGCATTTATTTCATTTGCAGCCCTCTTCTTTTTCCAAATGTTTTTACACAGTACGTTTAAAAGATGAAATCAACAGAGTATTTTTTCTCAAGTTTCATGGATGCATCATCACCTCCAGAGATTTCTATAACTGTTCAAATGGGCAAGCATGCAGTCATAATTACAGAAATCAAGATGTTTGTCAGTCAGTGAAACCCTAATATCAATGTATATTATTGTTCAGTTATTGATCGAGCGCTACGTCACTTAACTCAAATGGTCACACTCTTTCATCCTGTTTTTCTGGATCACACCACCATTTTTGTATCATTTGGAAATCCTTAAGCCGATGGCATGCTTATTTAAATTATCTTTGAGAGGAAGGGTACGCTCTGTTTAGTCATGTGACACCAGATGTCCTTTTTTTATTTTATCTCAGTCCTGCAGCATCTTCTGCCCAGACCCCTTAAATCTCTCCATGTGAAATGCAGGCCATATATTCCCTCTTCACAAAGCTCATTTAAAAGACCAGCCACTGCAATAATACCCTCTGAATTATTTATTGTGTGAGTGTGATTCCATCTACCTCTTCCCTACAGAAAGACTGGCACTATAAGTCCATCCATTAGCCAGATGACAGACCTGTGTAGCTTTCTCATAAATACTACTTTCTCAAACACACATACACTTGACGCACTGAGGTCTCCCTTTATTAAATATTAAGGCAAGCCGAGAGCAGAAGAACAGACTGGAAAACAACCCAAAACTCACTCGGGTATCTTCTGCTCACACCCAAAACCAACTGTATCTCCACTTTCCTCCGATGAGAGTATGTTGATGTTTTTGGAGTGGAAAGTCTGGCCCAGGGCTTTCTGAGCTTGTTTCCTAGTTTGAGAGTTCACACTGTAAACACCCCGGCCTCTTACAGATCACTACACCCCAGAGTCAGAACTAAACATGGAGAAGCAGCATTCAGTTATTATGCTCCAAATATCTGGAACGAACTCCCAGAAACCTGCAGGTCCGCTGCAACTCTTACTACTTTTAAATCCAGGCTGAAGACTTTTCTTTTTACCGCTGCTTTTAATTGAACTATTCACATCTTAAACTGCACTGTAACTTTTAACTTTTATCCATGTATTTTTTCTTTAATGTTTATTTTATTATCTTTTCTTTTTAATGACTGATTTTAAATGCCATTTTCATAATGTCTTCCATTTTTGTAAAGCACTTTGAATTGCCTTGTGTTGAAAGGTGCTATATAAATAAACTTGCCTTGCCTTACACCAATCAATTAACCAAACCAGTGTGACTGCTCTTCACACCCACACACAGGCAGGGAAATGAGCTCTGAGTGTCAAGTGGAAGGCAGTGGGGTGATGAAGGGCTACCACTGTCATTAGTGTCTGTACATAAAGAATAACAAGCTTTAGAGACTCAAGGGCTCGGCTTTTGTCTGTTTATGTATCGGCCTCTACACCTGGAGAGTAGCTGCCCGTGAAAACAAAGAGGAAGGATGTAGATTTCTATCTGAAGGCAAATGAGGACAAGTTGATCAATTTAACCTTGTGTGTGTGTAACCTTTTATCTTCGTATCTGTGTATATCTGCCTCTTTGTGCTTGTTACTTTGTCTGTGCTTATCTCTGTCTCTTAACTGTACATCTGAATCAAAATAGGTGTTGATGGAAATTGATATTTCACCCTGTTACCACTCTCATCCCATCGATTAAATGTCTCAGCTGTCTTTCATGTCCTCTGTTTTATCTCTATCTCTACACTCTATCTAATCCCCAGATTTCACCTTTTTTGATGTATTTGTCTCATACAAACCTCTCCTTCTTCTCCCCAGGTTACCGTATCCGTTTGGGCTCCAGCACAGACAAAAAAGACTCTGGCCGCCTCCACGTGGACTTCGCCCAGGCCAGAGACGATTGTACGAGTGGGAGTGTCACCAGCGCATGTTGGCCAGAGAGGAGAGGCACCGGCGCAAAATAGAGGACGATCTCTTCCGACCCCCCTCTCCTCCTCCCATCGCCCACTACTCTGAGCACGAGTGTAGTGAGCTTGGAGACAGGATCAAAGGTTGGTAGAGAAACATGAAACATGCAGACTGAGTGTATGAAGAGCATGCAATCAAGGTGGGAAGGTAAAAAGAAACTTGGAGAAGTTGGAACCATCTCAAATGGGCTAAGGCTTTAAAGATTTAAAGTGAATGCAAAAATGTGCAAATTGTAATTAGCCATGCTACTGGCGTTTCTTTACAGATATGTCAGTCAGTTGATCACCCACTTAAGTTTAGCCTGACATATTTATACACAACAACTATCAAATGGATTTCCATACAACTTGGAACACACACTCTTTTATACAGTCAATGGTAAAATGCTGCTGTGTCTAAGAAAAACTGTCTGTTGAACTAGCATGGCAATAAGCTGTCTACACAGAAAGTGTTTTTGCTGCGTCATCTGTCCCACACACAACTGACAGAACAGCTACACTTCAGTGTTAAATAGTCCAACCGTCTAAACACCAACTGTCTATTTTCTCCTTTTTACGCACGTAACCACAGTGATTGTGATTTACGCTCCTTCCCTGAACACAGGCTGTGTAGAGAGGAAACGTAGGGCTGGTGCTGCTGCTCCGCTAATATGCTGCTTTCACTACGTCTCCAGTATAAAGACACATTTTGGACTGCCATATAGTTCACTTGGTATAGCTGGCGGTCCATATTCTGGGGCTTGGTTCCCGTGTGGAGGCAGCGGTTTGAATCCAGCCTTGGCGGCATGTGTCTTCTCTTCTGTCTATCCATTTCAACGTTGTCCCTTCAATAAAGGTGCGGAAAAAAAGATAATAAACATTTCTGCTTGTTTGGATCATCATATAATCACCTAATCACTGCAGCTATAGTCGACATCTCTTGGATATGTATACATTTTAAATGTTACCCAGTGCAAAGCAAAATGAACTCCCGTAAATGGATGAAAAAAGGTTCACATTTATTTAGAGCCAGCAGTAACAGTAATCTAACTTCATCACATTTCATTAAGTGTTCACAATGTCTGCAGACTTTATCTTTTGACTATACTTGTACTTGTACTTTTAAAACGACTTGATACATGTTAATCATGTACCAACTGGTTTAATGGCTGTGGTTGAGTATTACATTACATTACATGTCATTTGTTAGACGCTTTTATCCAAAGTGACTTGCATACATTCAGTACTGTGGACAATCCCCACAGGAGCAATTTGGGGTGAAGTGTCTTGCCCAGGGACACAACGACATGCTGACTGCAGTGGGACTCGAACTTGCTACCCCCTGATTCGAAGTCCAGCACACCATCCACTGAGCCACAGCCGCCCAGTATAGTTCCATATTAAAAGACGTATAGGCAGAGAGTGTGCGGAAGGGGCTTATGGGATGTGAGAATATTGTTGAGCCATTTAAATTCCTCATGTAATCAAACATTTTATGCAAGAGACTCCTCGTTGATCCGCAGTGACGTTCCTGTCCTTAACCTCTCCTCTTTGCTGTAACATTAAAGCTAGTAAAGCTTGGCCTGAAAAATCTCGAGAGATCCACTTGATCTGGAGTGCTGCTAATTTGTTTGTAGATAGATGTGATGCCTTTTTATTCAAATACTCCGATAACCTGCTAATCGACCACTTAACAACAGTCCCGTCTATTTTTCAGAGAAAAGGTCAATTATTTCTGAACTTCACTTACATTTTAAAGTGCTTGCACCAACTTTTATTTCATTGTTATATTCACACTAACTTGTAATATGTTTGAATAAAGAAATAAACGTATGGCTAAACAAAATTAATTGAGATTAGTCAGTTGAGTCATTTTTGCTAAAAATGCAACACAATTTCTGGGATGTATCAAAATCTTTCTCTTAAAGCTGCAGAAAAATATTATCTCATTGTCTGGAAATATTGTGATGTTCTGCATCGTTGTCACAGTTTAATCACACTCCCATCTGTTTCTTGTCCTAATAGCTCTGATTAATGAATACAACAGTAAACACAGAGAAAGAAAGAGGTGACTTAATGGAGTCTATTTTTCTGACAAACCTATGTAGTACATTCTAATATATTAAAGTTGTGTTATTTATGTTTCATGTAATGCCTCAGCCTAACACCAATTCAATGAAAATCTGAATCGCCATAGGTGATCAGATACAACTAATAATCCTCCAGATTGTCTATTAATAATGCAGCTGCAGGGATCCATGTATTATGAGACCGTGCCTTTAAACAAACAGGAACACTTAGGGATTCACAAGATAACACCTTGATTCAATATCTGCTGTTGTGATACATCATCATTCATGCAAGCCGTGTGGTGGTGTGTGGGTGTGTGTGTGTGGGTGTTGGTGTGTGTGTGTGTGTGTGTGTGTGTGTGTGTGTGTGTGTGTGTGGTGTGTGTGTGTGTGTGTGTGTGTGTGTGTGTGTGTGTGTGGGTGTGTGTGTGTGTGTGTGTGTGTGTGTGTGTGTGTGTGTGTGTGTGTGTGTGTGTGTGTGTGTGTGTGTGTGTGTGTGTGTGTGTGTGTGTGTGTGTGTGTGTGTGTGGTGTGTGTGTGTGTGTGTGTGTGTGTGTGTGTGTGTGTGTGTGTAACCTGCTTTAAAATGAATATAACCTTCCCAAGCTGCTAGATATGTAAAGAAGCCTAAGTCATGTGTGTGTGTGTGTGTATGATGCATTTGCCCCACTCTTTGTTCTGTGTGTGAGTCTGTTTGTGCATGTGTGTGTTGGAGATTTGAGGTCTATGTATGGAAGCATTTTCCCTCCTCTGCTCCTCTGACTTGCAAGCAGCCCAGTGAGACAGCAGAGGACAACCACTGCTGAATAACAACAATTATTAGAATCAATGACGTCTCCTGGCATTATCTTATTATTCACCAGACAAAGCAGAAGTACTTCTGAACAACCTAATGTTTGTAAACAGCACCTATATCACACTATGTTCACTGTTTCTATAGAAGTTTGGCAATGGTCGTTTACCAAAGATATGCAGAGCAAATATGAGAGCTGATTGATTTTACCGAGACACTGTTTAACCTCCACTTGTTTTATGTTCAGCATAAACAAACAAATATGTTTTCTTCTGAATTATTTATTCTATCTGTTATTTTCCTCACGAAATAACTGCAAGTTCTTGAAGTTATTTTCATCTCATCATCTCCATGTCCTCATTCTTTCTGCTAAGATAATCCTGTACGACCTATACACAACGCAGAATACAACTCCAATAGATGTTGCTAAGACAGCTTGTACAAACACACACAAAATAAACAAACATTCATTTAATAGATTTTCCGCAGTTGAGTTGTTTTTTGCTACTTGTTTTGTGAAAGTCTCGCATTCCTTCAGTTGATGTTAGACTTGTTGCTTCCTGCATGATCCAGCATTCGTTCCAGAGTAATTTTGCAGGAGCAGCATTTCTTTGCTCCTGATGGCCCTAACTCTTTCATTCCGTCCCTGTTTTGCCTGATAGAACTTTAGTTGGCAGGGGCCGTTCTGTTATTCTACTTCTGTGGTATCGATTTTGGCCACCTTTCCTTCTCTTCTTACCCACCTATTCACCTGCTACTTCTCTTCTGTCTTTGTCAAATGACTGTGAGTTTTTGAAGATGGCCCTTCTTTAACCTGTCTTCTGTAGAGTCCTTTCTAAATTACTTCTTCCAAGAAGTCAGCACATTTACTGAGGGAAATGTCCTTTTTATCTGTTACTGCTCATATTGACCCAGACCTTTCTTCCTCAGAGGATGGCAAGTTTCCTGAAGCAGTGCGTGTGCTGTTGACCTGGCTGGAGAGAGGGGAAGTCAACCGAAGGAACGCCAACAACTTCTACTCCATGATCCAGGCGTCCAACGGCCACATCCGCCGGCTGACGGGCGAGATGAGTCAGCATGAGAAGGAGGTGGAAGAGGCCAAAGACAAGTTCAAGACTGCGATGGTCACCATTCTTGGTCAATGTGAGTCTTCTTTGCTCAGTCAAAGTGTGTCTTTCTCTCAATCACACACTCTGTAAAGTATTTATTCTATGTCACCACCCCCGGGGAATAGCCCACCATCCTACAGGATTTACCATTCAGTTATTGCTCCACACCGGTAACAGGTGCAATCGACCACGCTACGCTGCAGTAATTCCCATGACACTTTGCAGTCTGCCGTTTTATCACAGGTCACCGCTCTGTACACGGCATATCAAATGCTCAAATACCCAGAGAGAAATACCATGACATAATAAATACGCTCTAACTCACACATTTCGACAGATACATTTCCCAACAAATCATTTCTCTTTATCTATCTCTTTAACACACACACACACACAGAGCGAGGAATACTTTCCAATGATGATATTACTTGCATTTTTTTGAAGGACACAATTTGTTGTTCCAGGACAAACTGAACTTGATAAGACTCAGTAAGAGACAAATACACTTGAGGCAGATTATATCCTTCTGAAAACAGATAAAGAATGAATTTGTTTTTATAATGAACATTTTTTAATTATAGCACACAACTGTAAGTGGGCTGAAATGACTTGAGCCACACTTTCAGTACTACTTCTTTTACTACTGCTATTTCTAACCAAAGCAAAAGTATACTAGCAGTTTGACAGTACAAGTGAACAATTATTTTATCATACATTTCCTAAATAAAGCTTGCATAAAGTAGCCCGGCTCCAGACTTTGAAACCTGACTTCACATATGGGTTGTATTTATTGATTTATTTAAATCTGGTGGTATGGTGACTGACAGCTGTTTTTCTTTGAAGGCAGGATTGATAGATAGCAACAGTGAGGACACGATGTTGATAAGAGCTGTAGTCAACCTACAGAAATCTTTTGTACTCTTAATTTGACATATGTATTTGATCATTGAAGCAATGAAGTAAACTACAGCAGCTTCTGTGTCAATTGATAAGGATGTAGTTGGAACAGATACAACCCTTGCTACTAATTGGTTATGGTAGAAGAAAATTCCTCTTCTCTCTGAATAAATGAAATGAAACTAAATGGAAATGCAGTCTGATAGTCAGGCTAATGATGCTGAATGATGCCACATGAGACCGATAGTGCTTAGTTAAAAATAATTAGCAGTTAACATTCATTCATTAGTCAGGGATTTATTAGACTTAACATAATAATTTGAGGTAACTAACAACACATTCTGATTCGAAGTAACAACCTCAGTGTTAAAGATGCAATAATTACACTTCACCAGCACCGTAATTAAATTGTTCAACATAGTAACCTAGTAAACAATAAGGCAGGTGCAGAGGTGTGACTAAAAGTACAATTTTAGGCCATCTTCTGATTTCCCTTTACCTATAACAACATAATGGCCCGATATTGAAGTAAAAAAGAAGCCTTTTTTAATAAACAATGTAAATAAAGTGCTGTATTCAGCATATAATGTGTGAAGGAATCCCCGGGATACCTCCATTTATCTCTTGCATTCGTTCAGGTTGTTTATCTTGATATAACACCGCCCTTCCATACATTCAACACAATGTTCTCTTTTTTTCCATTTGATCTGATGCATTGTAAATATATTCGACATGTGTTCCATGACAAAAGGCACAATAAAGTGTGAATAGGGAGTTAAATGGCATGACACAACAATAGTGAGAATCTGTCACCTGAGGTGCTTGATGCATAATGATAAGCTTGCTTGTGTTGATACGTCCTACAGGTTTAGAAAGGGCAGATTGAAGGTGCTACAACCTCCTAGGACTTTCTCTTTATTTGCCTCTCTCTCATTGTCCTGTCTCTATTCCTCTTTGTCAGTCACCCTCACCCTCTTTCTTCCGGGGTTTCTCTCATTAAAGGCCTTCCACATCCAACACAATAATCCATACAAACACTTATTTCTATTCATGAGTTTGTCTTTCGCCCGGTGTCCACCCATGCAAATGCCAACACTCAGATTGAACTCCCATGAGGCAGTTTCCAAACCACACCTGTGAACAAAAGAAACATCCATATTTACAAGGCCCTGCTTTTGTCACATAGCGCCAACCAAGGACACAGTATTATAGGCACTCTCACGTCTGTCACCTTGAAGAGAATTGCCTTTATTATCCCTGTTCTCTTTTCTTTTTTTTAAGTGGTCAATTTACTCAACGTCGTAGCAATAATACATGTTATCCATTAAGATTTAGGATCCACTACCAACATATGACGTAGCACTGATGCAAACAGTGACAGAAATGAGTAGAAATGTATGAAATGAACTTTGCATAGGGATATTTCAGATACTTTGAGCACATTTTGCACACCTTTACTATAAATGTAACATATGGACCACCTACGCCACACAAACAAAGTTAACAGGTGGACTGAGTTGGATTCCACCATTATTTAGCTAGCTGACAAAATGTCCTGCCCCCAAAATCACCACAAACCAGTATTATCCATCAAAGTACTTTTATATATATTGGCACCACTATTAGGCTGTCCCGTCTGCCACTGCTTCTTAGGCATTCTTCCATTTGATCAAGCGCTGACTTCCCATTTCACACCTGTTTCAGCGAACTGGTCAGGGAATACAAGACCTTGTGGCTGTGTCCCTGTTATAAGGGGAAATGAAAAACCTGACAGGAGTATTGCTGCTACCACAGGCTGTGTCGTGGCCCTCAGCACGCTCAGTGTCTGACATGTCTTGCTAGGCTTGACTGCCCTTCTATCAAAAAAGTAGGGAAGGTCTCCTGGGTGCTTTGCTCTCACCAGAGGGATTGTTTCTCCACTCAATGCTCCCAGAGAGGAGGAGGAAAAATCCCAGTCAAAGCTTCCTCTTCTTCTGTTCCACACTACCTACTGCATTGGAAGGAAAGGATGGTCTATGTTTGGATTTGGCCCCTATGCCCTATAATGTCTACAGCCAAGGCATATCCCACCATTAGGGTTGGGCACTAAAACTAGAACATGTTGGAAATCAGTTGGATAGATTATTTTTCTGCCATGTTGGAAAAAAGATGATAGATTCTAGATTGTAGTTGATGTAAATAATTGAGATCCATAGCAGTGCCAGGTATAACAAATCCTGCCAATAACAAATTAATAAATACATACTTACATCTAACATGTAGGTGGAGCACCGACATATACCTCATTTCTTCGCATGGAAAGACATATTAAACAAACATGAACGTACACAGCATGAAAACCCTATGCATACCCTGCATTCCCCATTGACTAAAGGAACTAAATTCCTCTAGGGAGTTATTATTAATGCCAACACCTAAAATCAGGTGTATTGCCAAGTAAGTTAACACATACAGGGAATTTACTTTGATATGTAATGGAGCAAACATAAACAAGAAAGAGAAATGAAGAGGTACTGTACACCCACACAGACATACAAACACACACACACTTGTATATACACATGTTCCCAAGGCTTAACTATAGTTTTCCAATTAAAAGCTTTTATATACTGCCATAACATAAATAATGGTAATATCAATACACCATAATCTAGCCCTGAGCTGATGTAGTCTTAACCCTGAACATATCAATAGTAGGCAGTATGGACTATGTGATGGTGGCAAGATGCATTGAGCAAGCTTGTTGTTTTTATGATGTTATTGCATTGAGTGATGGAGGGAATCCATTCAGATGAAATGCTGAGTTCACTGTCTTGAGCTGTAGTCTAACAAGATATCCTCCAAGTGCCTGGATGGTCTCTCCAGAGGAGGAAGGAAAGCCGCTAGTCAGCAAAAAAACATTGATAGAGTTTATCTTGGCATCTTATGAATGTTGAAGTATTTATGATTCTAAATTAAGCCTGCTGGCTTGGACAGCCATCACATAAGACATTTGCCACAGGTGAGTAGATTAAAGATTGATAAAACATTGACTGAACATCAGTTAGATGCTGAATATCTACAAAGAGAAAAATGTTTATTTTATTTTCTCTTTTAACTTTGGTGGTTAAGTTTTTTTAAAGGCATCTTATGCTAAAACCCTTGTGTTTATTACAGGTCGGACTGAGAAAATAATTTGCATAATTATATTTGATCTATGAAAAAGTGTCGTTCTAACATCATTAATAAAGGAGCTGGCTGTAAACATTCCACCATGCACATTCCTTAGAAAACCAGGCTTCAAATATGAAAAAGCCTTAGATATGTCATATGCTGTATATTGTTGTCTTAAATGTCTAGGCTCTTGTTTTATCATCTTGTACATTTTCCAGATCTGAGCTGCTTTTTCTCATTTCATCAAACAACAAACGATGTGGGTCGTTTGTTGCCTTATTGTATATGACAAACAAAACTCTAAAATGCACATTTGCCTCTGTGAGTGTTGTTACATAAAGAAATGACTGAGATTTCTCATAGCTCCCAACTGCAATATGCTGTAATTTAACATGTGGCTCGTAAACATTTTGCACATTATGTCCTATATCCCAAATGACTCTCAAAATTAGAACCAGATTTTCACTAAACCATATTGTGTAGTGTCACACAGAGGATATTGCTTCTTTGTTTAAAAGTTTGCTCCTTCGCCTTAGAGAAAACTATAAACATGATGTAGTATTTTGTTGTTTCTTTATTTGCTTTTGCCAGAAACATTGTGAGCTTTCATGCAATTTGCAGTCAAAGAACAACATCTTATTTCAATGTGTGGCTCTCTTAACACAATATAACTGAAAATGTAGAATGATACAACGTGGAAAAATGCAGTTTAGGTGCCAGAATATGCTGTAAATGTTTTTATAAATGGATGTCACACACTGTACATTATCTAAAAATGAATGTGAAAATGACTTGATTAGGCTCCACTTAGCATTTAAAACTATAAATCGCACAATATGGTTTATTATCTTTTCCATTATCTTCCAATAAAACACATTCAATTTCAAGGACAGTAGTCACATTTAGCTCCTAGCATTTTTCCTTAGCAACTAGAGATCTCTAATTGGACCTACTATTAGAACCAATTTCACAAGATAATAAACATTTCTGTGTCTTTAATAATTGCACCATTTAAGATAATATATTGTCTGTGGAAGACAGAGTATTAATTGGTTTGCACGCTCCAGGCATATAGGTGAGGAGAATGTGAAAGTCAGTAGGTGGTACGGATTATAGACAACACGTTAAAACATTTTTGCTTCACATCTACTTGAATTAAAACCTCACTCCTCCATGAATTATAAATGAATGTGAACTTTGAAGAACAAAAATAATGACACACAGTTTCTTCACAGTCAGAGTTGTTGATCCTACGCATCTGTCAAGGCGACTTCTTTCAATGCGAGAACTTTGCTGTATAATATTATCAAAAGCGCACGCACCACAACTGATCAAGACAAGATGAGAATACGATCCGAAGAGTTACCTTAGCTGATCTTTTTATGATGGTTTTAAATAAGTTGTAATGGTCTCCCTATGTCATGCTATGTGCCTATATATTTATGTGTGGAACTTACGACACAAAATGTATCCATATTTGACACGGGTCAGAAACATATATATAGGAGACACACAGCTCGTTTTCCCCGCGGCTTAATTAATTATTTAACACATTTCTTTCTTTCTTTCTCATTCTTCCCCTTCCCTACTTCTACTCATTTGTTCTGCCTCAACCAAAGTTGAACAGATTGTGTCTGTATTCCACGCTGCTTCCAAACAAAAGGCATGGGACCATTTCTCCAAAGCGCAAACGGAAGAACCTGGATTTATGGCGCACCCAGGTGGAGGTTGGTACTTTAATGTTTAAGGATGTTTTGAGCGTTGCAAACAACAAGAATGTACAGTATGTAGCTTTTTGGTAATTTTGGTAAGGGTCTGCTTTGCGGTGATAAGATCAATACATCTTGTTCTTGAACCTTTTGCAGTAGAGAAAAAACAAAGATAAACTCTTTTTGTAATAACAGCAAAGGGGCCTAACATGGAACACTGAGGACTCCCAAACAAGGAGGTGATTCTACCAATTCTTACTAAATTGTCTGGCTTAGCGTGAAAAGATTAATCCCATTAAAAAGTTGGGGTCAACCTTTACTACCAAATATAACATATAATTTCATCTACTAAAATCTGCTTTTAATTAGGTTCAAAAAATATTTTTAAATTCGGTTCAAAATTCAAATATATTTTTTTGGGTGAAAACATTTTATACTTAAACCTTTTGCGGGTTGAGTAAACAAAGATAAACTCTGCATGTTATCTTTCCAAAGTGTATTTTTTGTAATACGAGAGTAATGAAAAAATAAGCACAATTAAATTCAACCCTGAGGAACTCCCAAAAGCTCTAATTTATTTGAAAATTGCCTGGCTTAGAGGTGTATAAGGTTGAACCCAACTAAAAATATAGATACAAATGAATTTACTAAAATGTATTTTTCAATAAGGTATAACATACTGATTGTTTTTCCTGCCATGCATATATTAACTACTTGTAAGAAGTATAGGTTTTCAAACAAAACTTAAGCTCAAATGATGCACAATTGACTGAGGAAAATATTATGAATGATGTATTAAATCACATTGCAGGCAGAATCAATCAACAACAACGTTTATTGATAACACATGTCATGACACATCCTTAACAGATTTCATGTAAATACCAGGTATTAATTGGTTGTAAAGTTCCTACATTATTGATTAGTTTATTGACTTTGAGCAGATGATATGCTGCCTGTTTTCATATATTGACAGAGAGAAAAAGAGACTGCACTTTGTACTTTGTGTTGTGGCTTGAAATTGAGGTTATCCCTCTCATAATTCAAAGTCAACTTTATTGTCAATCTTTCAGTTTGTGTGTACAGACCTTTATATACAGTCTATGGTACAGACAGAGAGATCGAAATACCGTTTCCTACATACATCCCGAATCCAAAACAAATATATATTAAAAAAAATATGTATATACCTATATATACACACAATCAAAAGACACATTTATACATATGCCACATTAAGACCTAAATAAAAACCAACAATCAATATATACAAAATAACAGTCTCTTCAATATCTTGAGAATGTACATTAGGCAAGACTGTCCATAGCAGCGTAATAAACACTTGCATAGCTTTATTTGTATGTACTTTCAGACAAATGCCACGTTAATTATGGCGAAAATGTGTATTTAATGGAGTCTGTGGTGTGTTTTATTAGTGTGCAGCATTAGCTATAGATCTCATTGGTGAGGTTTTGATCTGCGGAGTATAGAAAGTATTGAGTTAGGGATGTAATCAACAACCAGATATTACACACACACAAACCACTGCATATAAGTGTTATATCTACACACAGAAAACGCATGTCATTGCAATTAAAGCTTGTCACAGCATGTGGCTGAAACAATGTATCTGTTGAATGTCAATGAGGCCCTAGTCCTAGTCTTTGTGAATATTCATGTGCAGTATCAAAAGAGAATAGCGTTCATTCCACTCCATCCCCCACAGAACTATGAAAATGCTAATACATTTTCCAGAAATAGATCTATGACATTAACAAGCATTCAGAACCGCTGCTGGGAGCTGTCCACATTAAAGTGTTGATACATTAATCACACTTTACACTTTAACCCACGAATATTGATTTGCTGTTAGGCGGAGCACAATGCCTCTACACGTTGTTAAATCCCTTGTGTAATGACAGTAGCCTTTGCATCACAGAGCGCACAGGGTGAGTGTGTGTTCAGATCCCCATGTTTGTTACTGCTGCTGTTGAAAAGCCTCTTGTGTTTAACATAAGTGTAAATCAGCTCCTGAATTATTATGGGTGCCTCAGTCAGGCTGGGTGTCGTTCCCATCACTGTATCCATAATAAGACAAACTGCCTCACCATCTGTACTCCAGCCAGACTGCAGCAGAATTTAGCCATAACTCTGTCTAAACACGATTTATACTTGATGCTCTGCTCAATGAAACTTTTCAAATAAGAAGAAAACAAGAGTGCATTGTTTGCATGTTAGGAACAAACTTGAAGGGTCATGGCTGGACAGTATGGGAAGTCAGAGTTTGTCAGTCTGAATGTTGGTCTATCCCTTTGGTCCTGAATGAAAAATCTCAAATTGTAGCTCTGGTAATACTTTTACCATTTATTAATAGCTCTATTTGTCTGTTTTTTTATGGACTATCTTGTTTTTAAAAGCAATAGTTGTATGTTTGTTGAAAAGGCTAGATGCATTGAAAAACCATGGAGAATCAGTTACCAATGTATCCGTGTAGAGGCTTCGACTGACAAGGAAATCATGTGTACTGACAAAATGTCACGTCCCTTCATGCGCTCACTAAGGTAAAGCATGTTACTGTCACTTAAGAGACAGCAGTCTTCCCTCCTCTTTGACATGGCACAGGAAATTGAAGTGAACACATTGAAAACAAGACGGTTGAAGTAAACAAATATAGAGATCTAACCACCTTGGCCGTTATTGCATGTTGTGTTCTTTGTGTTGTTAATTTACCCGTGGGATTTCTTTGAAAAGGTATAAACTATAATGATTTTTAAGTTATTTAACATTGCGTATGTGACACAAATACATTATAAAAAGTTTTTTTAAGTGTTTATTCCCATGAATACTTACAATAATTGTAGGATGGCATTGGAATGGTTTTCTTTGTGTTAACGCAATGCGTCAGATTCATGAAGGCTCGTTTTCTCTGATCGTTAGTTCTTTAACATGCTCAATAGCCTGTTTTAATCCTGCTGTCTTTTATCTGTACTATACTTTCACACTGCATTAACCAGGTAAGAGAGGCCTTGTGCCCTCCAATGTGATATAGAACGGATGTATATACATATCAGGCTAATAGAGTAAGGTAGGGGTCACTATGATCTTTCTACAGGTCAAACTGTACCAGGCAACATTGTCATTATTTCTTTTTTGTATTGTAAATATTTCTCAATGTGAGATTCAGTGGCTGATGTGTATCCCCCTGTTGCCACTTTCATCTCCTGACAAATGCAGCATATGTGTGTATGCTTGTAGGATGTTGTCATCCAGCTCCCTAGCCCAGATGTGAGTGTGTATATTAGGCTATATGTTTGCATGTTCAGACCCTGTGAACCTTGAGCTGAAAGACTCTAAACAGATGGCTGTGTGTGTGTTCTGCAGTACTTTGCAGTATATTCACAATGCATAAGTTTAAATGCCTTGTTTTTCTGTGTTTTGCAGAAGATTAGAAACATGCACAATGAGCAGCTGATGGGCATCAGGGGAGAAGAAGAGATGGAAATGTCTGACGATGATATGGGGACTGCTCTGCTACCAACAGCAAAGACTCTGAGGACTCAGGTACAAATATTTTTAATGAGGTTGGCATTAAGCATACTACCAGCTGATTCTGTACATACCACTATTGTTTTGGCCAAAATGTTATATCATCTGACCATCACAAAATGGGTTTTTTGTTTGCTGGTCACAAATGACGTTATGGCATAGGAGGTGGAAGTAACTTTTGACCCACTCCATCATTTGATTCTTCTCTCTGGAGCACAGGATAGGTCGTATGCAATGTTTCAATGTGTTCGTGAAATACATTTTGGGAAGTGTAGGAAATCACTAAGTATAGTTGACAAAGTGAGGTCAATCAAATTTGCTGCACAAAATTGCATTACAGCTGTCTCTCCTCAAAGAAATCATTAATCTTAAATCATAAACACAGAGAGTGAACCGAGCCTGTATTACCTCTGAAGAAAATCTGTAATCTGATATTAGAAACAAGCAACACAATAACAGATAAAAGAAGCTGTGCAGAACAGAAATAAAGCTAATCTTTTGAAATATCTTCTCTGAAGGAAAGTCTCGCCCTTTAGGCTTCATATTGGGAGATGCTTTGTTATTATTACTGCAGTGAATCTCTGCACTGATAAATCTGATATGCGACCAACAATAGAACCTGTGAAATTAAACAGGGAATAAGGCTATAGCATAGCTGAAGCTTCTTCAATGAAAATATGTCACATTGGGGGCGTACTTTGTGGAATTTGATGAATGATATAGGTGGGTATACAGTAAACAATGTGCACAGAGTCCATAAGCACAAAAAGCAAAAAAGATCCAAAAAATCCTAAATCTCAATAGGGCTCAAGGTTTCCTGTCACAGCACACAGATTAATGGGGGAATAAACTGTTGTTATTCTCCAAATGTGTTGTGTACAGTTTGTGTGCTGCCTACATTATATTCACAGCACACACATGGGAAATTGACTTGAATCTGGGCGAACTGTTGGCTGTCCTTGGGTACGAAGTTAGGACTTTATAATCAATAATATCCTCATCCTTTTTCTGACTTACTGAGGAAAAAACATACATTTGCCTGGAAGCTAGGGTCTCCAAATCTATCTTTATATTAGCTTAAAGGTGGGGTAGGTAATTTTGGAGAAACCAGCTCGAGTGCGCTAGAATTTGAAAATACACGCCGGAAAAAATCTGCCACTTCCTTACAGAGCCCCTCCTCCAACACACACGCAACGCACACATGACCATGAGGGCACGAGATAAGTTTGTGCACAGATGGAAGGCTGACAGGCAGGTGGGCCATCCAGTTACTTTAGCCAGGCTGGCTAAAATGATGGTCGTGCTTTTACAGTACTACGGCTTCCACAGATGACATTTTTTATGGATTTTGTCAAAGCATTTAATATA